>NW_020271477.1:474520-601454 GCF_002803265.2 Melanaphis sacchari
TGTTGTTACCTATTTACACACTTCTGTGTAACACACTTTATTGGAATGAAGAATTAGGTTAAGAAAATATTTTTGTGATTTGTGGAAAATTTTATTTTTGAATAAATAAGTTTTAATAAATTAAAAATAGTAGTACATTAAATAAAAAACTATATCAAGTTATGATGTAAAACATATAGAAATGGATAAAAGATGGTTCTTTAGCAGTAATCGTTTGATGCAGTTACTGTAGAACAAAACAGCAATAATAAGTAGTATTTGTTGGTTGTGTGTATTATACATTAGTAATTACTAATTATTGTAAGTCGATACTAGGAAGTAATCGATATAAATACACGTTAGCGACAAAATTGGTCCATTTTTTATCTTGATAATAAATTAGCCTATATTATTAAAGTTTCAACTTTTTTATATATATACATTGTTAAACCGAGGGAAATGTAATAAACATATTAGACGTTACAAATAAATAATTTTTTTTTTTAAATTTTTTTCTTTTAAAGTCTGGCCATTAATTTATGAATCACTATACATGAATTAAAATCATGAGAATATTGCATATTAATATTGTTGACAAGTTGCAAATGCAAATTAATAATAATAATCAAACAAAAAGGTAATTTTTTAACAGTACAGTAGGTGTGTGTGTGTGTGTGAAGTGCACATTGATTAAGCCACTATAATAAATGTGTTAAATTTTCAATTTAATGATAAATTATTACATACGATTTTACGATTATATACCTGTTAAAGTAATTTATTTTACTACTTTAAGTAATACAGTACGTTGCATTAATTTTTGTTCAAAAAAATAAGCTACGTCATGTTAGCAAAACATATATGAAGATGGGTGATTATAATTTGCGCCCACAGTGAGCAGGTAATAAAAATAGTATAGTAAATACATTTTTTTCAGATATAAATAATTTCTATGTAGTAAATTGAGTCCATAGTAGCTTAGTGATCTGAAATTTATCGATATCTGTTTTAAACAATTTTGTACATTTTTCGGTTTACACTAATGATATAAGCTATAGAATGGCTTTACACATATTACGACTGCTAGTATTTTAGTACGTTTTCTTAGCACTGTAGTTACTATAGTTTCAGAAATAAGATCTGCTAAAATAATCAAAAAAAGGAGATAAGGGCTATAGTTATTAAAGACTGTACCTATATCATAAAAAAAATACCAATATTGTATTATGCGATTTAACCTTTCAATAATACACTAATAACAGAATTCGGTTTTTATTAAATTAATCTCAATTATTAAATAACTTTATTAGATATGTCACTACAAAAATAATAAGTATTGGATAAATTACGGTAAGCTCGTACAAAAAAGATTAATAAATGGCGACTATAAAAATATTGAAATTTTAATGATATGCAATAGAATACCATTATCATTCATACTATGAAGAAATCCTAGAACTCACCAACCGCGTGTTTCCCCACAGTTGTTTTACGCGGATTTAGACTTTGGCACCAAAAAAAAAAAACGGTTTCACCCCAAAATTATCATTTGCAACGTAAATTACGCCTATGGAAACCATCACGGTTGTGTGTATGGGTGTATATATTGTATAGTTTAATAATATGTTTAATATCAAGTGTAAAAATATTGTTGTAGCACTTGCTCGTCCTATTCAGTACAAATCCGGTGTGGTGGTGTGGTTATGTTATGATTTATTCATGCGCACGCACACATATTATTATACTATTACATATGTATACCAATAATGTAATATGAATGTTGGTTAAATTGTATATATTATGCAGCGAAAAGCGTAAAACAGATTTAATCGTATTTTTTTTCGAACGCAAACGCCGGCGATGAATTTACAAATGGGCTTTTCAAACGTACATTGCAGGCAATATACAATACTTAAAACATACCTACTATACGCCTATATATTATTATTATTACCGTAAAATGTGATTGTTGGTGTTTTGATTTAAAATAGTCGACATTCCGTGTGTTGCGTGACGTCGTTGTGGCCAAAAGTGATTTTCACAATTATTGATGTTGCGCGATCGCTACAAATGACACACACATACACTACACACACAGTTTCAAATCTTTTACTTTGATTATTGCTATAGTTATTATCATCATCACCATCATCATCATCATCACCATTATTATGGCATAAAACTTTGGGGAGAAAAAATAGTTTTGATTTATCGATCTTTTGTATAGGTAGAGGCGGTATGGATGGTATATAGGCGCACATTATATTTTTCACGATGAGCTTATCAAAAATATTGTCGTCCGAAAATGCGATTTTTGGCATTTTATATAATATGTACAATGCAAACATTGCAAACAATTGGTTGGAATTTACTGTGTAAAATATGTTCATACAGCGTATTATATAATATATATATGTTACATACAAAGTCCGGAATTGTACATTTCGCAATTTGTACAGTGATTTTTGTACACATTGCGAAGTGTACAATGTTGCTGTACAAAGTAACTAGATTGTACAAATTGCGTTATACAATTCGTGATGTGTACAATAATCACTGTACAAATTCCGAAGTGTACAATTGTTGAACAAATCACAAAATTTAAAAACATATTCTAAAAATTACAATATAATAACTGTTATGTTTTAAAAGTATTTTTTTAATATTACATATTATTACGTATTAGTATACCATATAAAAATAGATATACCAGGTCTTTACATATTAATATACTACAATCATTAAACAAATCACAAAAATAAATAATAATATGTAATATTAAAAAAATACTTTTAAAACACAACAGTTATTATATTGTAATTTTTAGAATATGTTTTTAAATTTTATGATTTGTACAACAATTGTACACTTCGGAATTTGTACAGTGATTATTGTACACATCGCGAATTGTATAACGCAATTTGTATGTAACATATATATATATATATAACCATAACATACTATACCTATGTGGTTATGTATACGTATTAATAATATATAAATCGATCATACTCATTCATAAGATTTCTAATACTATTTTATGGAATATCCTGTTGCGATACCAACTTTATATTTTCAAAAAAGTAAACCATTTTTTTTTTTTTCATTAAACTATCAAGCAGATGACCTTTTTAGTTCTTTTTTTTTAATGTAAATGTATTTTAACCTAAATTTAAAAGAGATTTTTTTGAGTTCTTTAACTTTGTATATTAATAACAATGATAGGGCCATGATAATATATAGGTGGTTTGCAGATATCGAGGTTATCGTGGTTTTAAAGTTATAGTAATAAATACTATAATCTATTAAAATTTAGAAATTTTTAACGTTTTTTGAATATAATAAATAATAATAAGAATTATAAGAACTAGATGTTTAAGTCAATCACCCTGTGCATTATATTATGTGATAATGGTGACTAGTGATTAGCGGAGACAATAATTAACAAAACATTTTTTTTTTCTTCAATTTATGTAAGACAATTAAATTGGTATATTATATGTGTGTGTAATATCGTGATAAAAAATTATAATTATAGACTATGGTAAATGTTCTGGCGTAAAATTTTGAATTTTACGTTCAATAAAGCACGTAGTTTAAAAATATTGAATATTTAATTTTAGCGCGCGAAATGACGATGAAAAATTCGTAAATACAATATCACCGCGATATTGAAATAATTTAAGCTACTATTGTTGCATCAGAATTGAAAAATATTAAACAAGTTAAATTGGTATAAAAGTTAACCTATTAAACAAATAACAGTTTTATTTTTAAATGACTAAATACCCTTTATTAACTTGTTTACTTTCATTATCCAACTAAGCCGCCTAATCATAGATTTATCATATTAATGTATTATACAGTTAATAGCAGATAAAATACTTGTCCATAACTTTGACATATAAGTAGTGGCTACTTGATAGTTATTTATTTATTAGTGATTGATATATGAAAACGAACAAACTAGGTTATAAATAACTTGTGTCATATAGTCATATATATATATATAAGTAATAATATTATATTATAATATAATATTGATGTTATTATATGCGCTGACAGAACGCGAATAAATTTAATAAAGTCCATACCTACCCAAGAGTCGCCACCTCGTTTAATATTCATGTACACGCGCGAACGTTGCGTTACGCTATAATAATAACATAATACTATATCCTATTCGGGCTATACGATGAGGACGATGCGCTACGCTCAGGAATCGGACGTAAACGACTTCTGTGTTTGATGTGACGACGATGGCCCGTATGATGATATTATACTATATTCTAATATAGTGATATTATATATAGTTGTTGTTATTTATAAACTCCGTAGTATCCTTCCTACCTAATATTCCTGGTTTGCGTATCGCAATTTCTGTTCACGTAATGTGCCTGTATCACGCAATAGTATATTATTTATTTACTTTAATGCCGTTTTCACTACACACAATATGCGTGTTCAGACGCATTTAAACGCGTGTTTAAACCCAACCGTACGCACAGATAATGTTTAATGGTCACCGTGTCCGTCGTACGCGTCGACCGCTGACAAATCGTTAACAAATCAATAATACGAGTTGCAATTATTTAGATACTGTGCGTGTGCAAACAATGATGTGGCTAATGCTAAAATCACAAACTGTGAGCAACTGTACACGAATAGACCAAACGCAGTGATATTTTTAGTGGTACATTTTCGTGTCGAGACGCCTGCAGTACTATGGTTCACGATGGACTGAACAGTCAGTGCCAATTCCGAGCTGTCCATAATAATGATGATTATTATTATCGTGACGCTTACAGATTTGATCAAACATCATGAAGTCAGTGACGATTAATTTTAAGTCGATAAATATCCGCATGATAAAACATATAAGTATGTGAACATCTTTTTAGTGATAATCATTATCTCCGAAATCTTCACACCCCGTTAACAAGCCTGGTCCGACTCTATTCATTGGTAGAATATATATAAAAATGGCGGAGAATTTGATGGCCATTGAAATTTGGCGTGCAACAACTATGGTTTGAGAAAGTGAGGTGCGTCAATCGGACCAAAACTCATATTGTTACTGACATTTCTATTAATCTTGTTGTGAATACACGTGTGTCGAGAGAAACGCAAAAGTTTACTTCCTTCACAAGTTCACCGCCACTATACTTAATCAAAATGTTATCAAAAACTGTTTATAAATCATACATTTTTAAACAATGGTAATAATATTACAATTCCCATATTATTTTTGAGTTTTTAAATGTTGATATAACAATATTAATTTGAGACACGGCGCATTGTGTAGGCAATTGAGCATCCATCGTGCATTGCTTAAATATTATTGTAAAACATTCTAAATTACTAATACAATAAACAATATTAGTTAGTAACTTAAGATTTACTGTTTCATGAGTGTATAAATAATTTTGTAAAAATGTTTGTGACATTTTATAATGTTATTGGTAACTAAATATATCATATTTTACTATTTTACCATGTTTATTTAATATTACATGTTTTATTGGTTCGAAATAGAAAATAAAATTTAGTCGAATTTTATAAATTATGTGATATGTGATTTATTATTTGATGTCATATATAGTATTTGATTAGATAAGTATATTTTTATTTTTACTCAAGAAAGTATAATTCTTACTGCATCGTAGTGATTGAGAGTCTTCTTTTTATATTAATATATTTTTTTTATTTTGTATTTTTTTAGATACCTATACATTTGTGTAATTATTGGTTTTATTGAGCATTGTTATATTATTTTATGTACAATGTTTTTATAAACAAAAACTAAAGTATTATTTGTTTTATAAAATATCGATGTCGAGATGTGTTTAAACATTAATATGGCTTCTTTACCATTGCATCTAGGTAGGTATTTTAATTAATTTTTATTCCAACAAAAAAAGCTCGTGTACAAAAGAAGGATTTTTTCTGAGTCTTAGTGAGTCATAAAACGAGGTACCGAAACCATACTAGTTATTTTAATGTATTTCTTAGTAAATCAAACTGTTTCGTTACCAATGTAATTCATATTATTTTATCGCAACATTATAAATTTATTACATTATACTATTAAACATTTTATAGTAAAAAAAAAAAAATTGATTTTTCCAGGGATTTGAAATACTTTTTTTTTTACAACACATGTGCTATTTACAATAAAATGTAATTTTATAACCTATATTGAATCATTTATTTATAAATTAAACGTAACTAAATTATTTTGATATACGCATATCGCATGATGTATTATTTACACATCTATAGCAACTTATTGTGTAGAAACTATAAGATAGTGAAAATTATCACTTTTTTATATTAGAGTATGTTTGTAAGAATTTGAACTGTGTTTCAAAAATATGAATAATATTAAATATCATAAGTTTGTATAACAATAAATTTAAAATAAACCATCATGAGCTACGTCATTTTTGTTTACATTATAGCAATTGTTTCTTATTGATAAGCGGCTTGTAAATTTAAGAACTGATACCACAATATTAATATATTGTGAATGATTAATCATTCAGAGATCGAATTTTTAAAAATAATATCACTGGATGCTCTCTTTTATCAAGCAACAACGCACTGTTATTAATTTCATTTTTATTATTCATTTTTTCACTGGCGTGGTGTATAATATTTTCCGTAACTTAAAGTTATTATCATAATTAGTATGAAAAGTTCAGGAAATTTTTTAATTATTTTTTTTTTTTATATTTTAACAACTCCTTCCACTCAAGTACCTACAAACTAATTCTAATTTTTTAAAATAAATCATTCTCAATATTAAAAGATGGAAACATTTGGGCTTCACCAAAATGAGATGACAGACATAAAAAAACAAAAATGAAAAAAAAAAGTATACTTACTATAATAAAACTGATACATTCCCTTTCCTATTATATATGTAGTATATTATACTAACATACCAACTTGTCTGAACTGAAACCAAATAATTTATTTACAAGACGTTCGTTATCCCATACATGCAGTGATGATTCATAACAACGTAATTCTGTTCAAACGCGGTTATTATATAAAATAAAGTATCTTATGTATTCCACCACATGCGCGTTATGACGTACATTCTTTTTAATGCTTAAACCCACAAACACAAATATTGGACATGGGATATTGATATATTGACTCATCGATACATTTATCATTGCTCTTTGGTATGTAGATATTACTTCTTTTAAAAAACTAGAACTTCTTGTAACACTTTGAATAGGAGAAAATTTATTTTTGTCTAATTTTATGACTACGAATCTAAAAAAAAAAATTTGCGATTTTAAATTTTTCCACCCATTACGTATTCCGTTGAATTTCATTTAGATTTGCAACGTAATCGTTCATTACTATTAAAGCAGTTTACGATCGATCAATGTATATGTACGTATTTTTTTTTTTTTATTATTATTATTCTGGACTCGCTTGTTCTGTTATTTAACTTGGCTTGCAAATCGACCTGCTCAATATAAAATATATTTTGTAGGGATGTCATGTATAAATACTCCTCAGAGCGCAATTGCTGCAAACAATATACATACATTGAAGTATTTACAATCTATACTATATGTAGGTACAATGAGTAAATTGGAGGGATAGTTGACATGATGAGGTGGTGAAGAGGAAGCTCACAGTAGGGCTACCGGTACATGCATTTTAAATTACAAAATATTGAGATGATCTCTTGACCAATTCCAGTTGAGGTCTATTTGGATAACCAGAAAGTGATTTTGAGTGCAGTTGGGATATGAGTTAGTTTGAGTGACCATGAATAGTCTTGAATAGAAGGAGACTGCAGATTAATTTATTGTGAAAATATTAAGGTCTTTGTGTAGAGTTATGTTTGTGACGTATCGTTGCGCTTTAGTGATAAAGTAGAGGCGAATGGATTGGAACGCTTGTATTTTCCTGAGATTTGAGGAGTTAACAGTATCCAAGAGAGTAATACTGTAGGATTAGATTGTAAGGAGGAGACTTTTGTAAAAGAGTAAATGGTTAAAAATGTGCATGTTAGATTTTAGTAGAGGTCTCATTAGGTGTAGATAAAAGTGAAGTTTCTTTTGTTTTTAATATGAAGGTCCCAAGTGAGTCTCCTGTCAAGTAGTATGTCAAAGTATTTTGCTTCCCTTGAGTGTGCGATTATGGGATTGTTAAAAGTGACTTCGGGGCAGTCCTTTGGTCTAAAAGTGAATGTGACGTGAATGGATTTCAGTTCAAAATATATTATACCTATAAATATAATTTAACTGATTGCGACTTTGTTTAAGGTGATTATTTTGAAATGCAACGCGAGACATGACAGTCGATTTTTATCGCATTTTTACGATTCAAAATATTGCTCATAAACTATCCTCTTTTTGCCAATAGGCCATAACTATACTCTTAAAAATTGTCATGCTATTTTTAAAATAAAAACATTTTATTTTTCAAAATTTCATATAACGTGAAGGTGTAGTTCAAAAAAATAGATAAGTGGAAACCTCTTCACTATACACACGGTGTTGAGTTGATTACTGTTATGGGTATGTTAAATTTAAATTTAATGATATATAATATATTCACTGTATGCTACCATGTATAAAAAATGATTGCATTAACATTTTGTGAAATTTCGAGTGTTTTTGAATTAAAAACAAAACAAAAATCGTTTGATGAGAAATAATAAATTTACAAGTGATTATCAATATTGTGAACATTTAAGCTTCAAAAATTTATGAAAAATGAATAATTTGACCTTCCAGTAGAGTTTTTTTTTAAATAGACGTTGTAAAATGAATGAATAACTCCTGTTTTTTTAAACTTATGTATTGATTTTATTTTAATTTACAAATCTCAAGTTGTTAAATATAAACAGTACATTGCTTATAAACTTATAACTACAAAATAGTTTATAATTTTTAATATTTTGAGAATTCTGTTAAAATTTAAATTTAAGTGCTTATAAAAATATTGTGACTAACATTTTCGGTATTTTTTAATTGGAAAATAGAAAATTTTTAAGGAAGCTATTGTTGAATTTTTAAGTATTTTTACCTATTTTGATTTTTTTATCAACATTAAATTTATAAAAAAATCGAAAGTTTTTATCATTTATGAACAGCTCAAAATTGAATAAGTGAAAATTTAAAGTTTTTGTGGTTGTTTGTTTTGAAATTAGAATAAAATTAGTCAAAAACTATAACGTAAAAATTTGGGCTTTTACTTAAATTTTCGTTCTTTTTTTTTTGAAAAAAAAAAAAAAGGAAAAAGGAAAAGAACTGTCAATTTTTAATTTTAATCTATCTTTAGTACTAACTAGATCCAATTCGCGAATAATAATAACTCATCGACTAATAAGTATGAATCAATAAAATAAATTGCGAAAATGACATTCTTTAAAAAACAGATATTATCCTGGTCTTAAATTTAGAATTTACTCTCGTATATTATGTTGAGATAATATTTAACTGTAAACGAGTATATGACATACAAATTAAAATTAGATATATATTAACGCATACAATTGTTTTCTACCACGAACTATTCATTGTTGTCATCATTTACTACTAGGAGATGACGTTTAGTATTGTTAGCTGATTGTTCCTTTACACAACTCGGTCGAGAAAGTTTGTTTTAGTTTTCTAAAAATCTTGTGTTTTTAAATAATTTAACACACAAGATCTCGCATAGGAACCGCGACTTTAGATTGTATTGTGTATGCTTCTCATATATACGTATATATGTATATATAAGTATACTTTCAAGCCATATACATTATTATTTATATATATAATATTTAAGCTTCCACGTAGACTTCGTGAGTCCATCACCCATTCCCCCAACCACGGTACTCATTCCATTCACAATTCCAATTCACATCACACACGCAACACAATGAACATTCGCTTTGTTGCGATTATTTAGACAGGGCCCACGAGTCTTCAAACACGATATTGTTGTGGAGATAAATCACTTCAGTTTATAAAGGAAATAATATATAACAGACATAGCTACTGGAAAAGCGGGACTTATATTAAATTGTTGTACAATATTTTAATTCATATTGGAAACATTTGTAATTGTTTGAGCTTTATCCGCTTATAAAAAGAATTGTGACCATATCTTCGATGTGTCGTAGTTATTGTAAGAAAAACTTACAATAAGCATTCTATTAATATTTTCAAGCCATTGTAAAACATTTTATTTACATAAATCAAAAATAACTAAAAAAGTCGATAACTTTTAACGTATAAATAATAAAAATAAAAAATAAATAGTCGAATATTATGAACTTTTATCGTGTATAGAAATTACTAATGTAAATGTTTTAAGAAAATTTCAAGGATCTATTTAGAGTTAATAATTTTTAAATCACAACAAAAAACAAAATTTTTTTAGTTATAAATTGATCTTTTGTAAATAATCTTTTGTAGTAAGTGCACACAACCATGCATATTTAAATACTATATTGTACAGTATTATTGTGTACGGTAAAATTATATGCATTTTATTTTACGAGTTATCACGTATCGTAAACATATAATGTATAGTATTATATGAATATAATATAATATTATTTATATTACCGGGCCATCGTCCAAAAATGTCGAAAAAACATGATTTAATATACCAATATTATTATTTTTACTATTTTACAGTTTCTGCAGAGCGAGTTGATATTCAGTGTGAATTTCTAATGCACGCACACGAATGTAATATTGTTACGTTAATGTAAAATATATTTTTCAAATTTGGTTATAAAATTATAAATAAATAATGTGAGTGTCTAGGCAAGATAGTATTTTCAGTGATGAAATAAAAAAAAATGAATAGAATAAGTAACCTATTAAAACCTTCATATACATGTTTTAAAAATTTATCAGTATTATATTTATTAAGATGAGCAATAGTTTTTGAAATTAATCATAGTTAATGACTTACAAAATAGTTTAGAAAACAGCTACAACATTCAGCAGTAAAACTGGAAAAGATTCTCTCCTAAATTGTAAATTTTGGATACACTTCGTCATTAAGTAAATAAGTAAATTACTTAATGTATATATATAATCAATTTATTTTATGTTAAGTCAATGATAAATTATTGTATATG
The DNA here is from genome assembly GCF_002803265.2 of Melanaphis sacchari. Classification (NCBI taxonomy): domain Eukaryota; kingdom Metazoa; phylum Arthropoda; class Insecta; order Hemiptera; family Aphididae; genus Melanaphis; species Melanaphis sacchari. Next base: position 485,616 of record NW_020271477.1, read on the forward strand.
AAAAATGTACATATTTACACAACAAAATTTATAAAATAGTTAGATTAAATTAAAATAATTTATAGCGTAAACTTATTCATGTCTCACATCATAATAAAACATTGATTTATAAGTTAGCATCAACTAATAGCTTAACATGTTGTAATATTATTATATATGATATATCCGATTAGTAAAAATTAGAAATTTAAAAAAGCTATCATTAACGTTTTTAGTCGATTTTTATTTTTGACATGCTAATTAGTAGTCTTTAAAATTAAAAACAATAAGTAAATAAATTTGTTGTAAGAACAGTAAAAACATAATTAATTGATAAAAATTGAGATTCAGTGACACTGATTCATAATTATAGTTGCCTAATTAAAATATGTAAATATATAAATAACATAATATTATATTTATCACTCGCAGACAAAGTCACTAAGTCAATTAACTCGGCTAGTAAATATCCATAAACAAAGTTTGACAGTTGTATTGAAATTAATTGGGGGAAAATAATGTAGATAAAGTTTTTTTAAGTCCAAGCGCAGTAAAAGAACATTTTTGGTAATACGCCAAGTTCACGGGATTTTAAACTTTTTACATTTCAATGATTGTGTTTATTTTATAACACACACTTACTATACATACGTATAATTAAACTGGCATAAATATATGCATAAAATATGTGTGATGACTCTAATTGTAGATTTAGCATAAAAAATTAAATTACTTTAATGTATTAAGTTTGTCAAATGTTTTAAATTACCAGATGTGTATAAATATATTTCATTTTTCCCTTAAATCATTTTTATTAAACATAATATATTAGTGCTCAAGACACATCCCTATTGTAACCTACTGTAAAATTAATATTTATATTATAATATTAAATATGCTATGTAATGGAAAAATTCACAGAAATGCCGTCAACTGGAAAAAATACAACAAAATAAGAAGTTGGTTTTTCAACCAATCACAATATATTTTAAATTCAAGCATAAAAAAAAAAAAAAGGTTGGTTTAAATATAGATAAATTAACATTATAATTTTAAAACAACAAAAAACAGCTGAATCAAAATATATTTTAAATTTTTAATTGTTATTAAAATTTTATTATAACATTGTTGTTAATTTTAGATAACTTTAGATCAATAAATATTATATTATTAAGTGACCGCATTATGCAAATATAATAATAATATTTTGATTTTGTTATTATAAAATTGCAAATGCATTATAATAACAGGAGCAAATAAACAGACAATCGTAGACGATTCTAAAGTTAGTTACTCATTGTTAGAATTTATTAGTAATCCTATCAAATAAATCCCAATGAGCGCTGTCGACAATAGCTGCATGCAATATGCATTATATTTTCATGTCTCATTAAAGGAAAAATATATTTTCAGTAGATCATTATTAAAAAAAAAAAATTTGACGACCGTTGCATTATATTATAAGCCGTAAACACTAAACATAAACATACATAAAATTAGTAAATTTAATAATGATAATAATATAACAATCGAAATATATTTCATCGGCTTGTCACCAAATCTTTAGAAATTTTTGTACAATAACAATATTTACCAAGACCAGACGATATCTGATTATACGATTATCCAATTATACTATATCATATATTGTATTCTTAGCTAAAGATTGTGTAGGTAATTAAAAACTGAAATGTATGTATTAAGAGTTAAAACTTATAGCACTTAATTCACCAAGAATTCGTTTGGCGATCCAATACCTTAAGGGTGGTCAAATTTTGAGCACAATAATGAGTAGACAATTTCACATTTCATTATTATTAGTTTGTTTTGGTAACTTAGTTACGTGTCTCTTTTGTAAATAATTTAAATAATTTCGGATTAGCGCACGGTAAAGAAATTGATAAATTGCAATTTAAAGTTTTAAGGTTAATGGCACATTATACGGTTCTGTAAAAGAACGTATATAGGGGTGTCGAAATATTTGTTTATCACGCGGTCGTCATTAAACGAAAGAAAGAGAGAGAGAGAGAGAGAGAGAGAGAGAATTAGAGAAGGGTGAGAGACAATGAGAGACATAGAATATAGAAGCAAATTTATGTATAGTCTCTGCCGATATAATTCACCAAGGCTTATTTATACAAGTTTTCGCGTATAATTCACGTGTAAACATACCCACGACAAACTTTTACGCGCCTCTGTCACCTCTGCACAGACGTCCAAGCATAAGCATACACACATATTAAGTGCAATAAATATCATTAAATCTTATCTTAGGGTTTTTATATAATATTAAAACACCGCGATGATGACGATATTATGTTAAATAGTTGGCCAGAAGACGTTTTCTTACGTATTAAAAATGTACAATATGAAATTATACACTGAATATATCTAGAAGATCCGACTTTGTAGAACACAAGAAAACTTTTTACACGATAATACTTTTACAGTATCGTTTTGTTTTTATTTTCGTGTTTTTGACGCATCTATCTATACAAAAATATTTACTATCATTTTTACAAGGTTTTTGTGCTATTGTACTCTATTCGTTAATTTTATTTTTATGTATTACAACACTTTTTGTTACCCGTTAACTGAATAATTATATTATATATTTATAATGCATAATAATAAGTTACTCTTTAAATTTACAAGTAAAATATAACATATTATTTTCTATATGCTCTATTTCTAATGATAACTTTTTTTTTGTTTATTTGAAATTTCATTTGTGAAAATTACTATAGTAATAATTTATGGTTGTGTTTATTGATTAGGTTATTATTTAAACGTTTCGAGTAGTATAATAGTCTATTGTAGGTTTAAATTGAAAATATATATATATATATATATATATATATATATTTTTTTATATAAAGAGGATTAATAGTTAAATTCGCGTAATTGTCATTGAGGATAGACTATAATATGCACAAGGACTTAAATATGAATTAAAATATGAAATATATTCGCACATTTAATATATACCAAAAATGAACACAATATATCATATCGTATAGTTATTTTTAAATTTTCATGCGGTTTGATCCAGTGTTTATTTTTTGTCTACTGTTTACTCATTTACTAGAAAAAATATAAATAATAATAAAAATTGCAACTTGAAAATATTTATGAATTGTTTAAAAAAAGTTAGTAGGTATACTTAGAAAATTGTAAAACTTGTAAGGAATGATGAACATTTCTTGAAAAATTTAAATATCTACAATTATTAGTTTGTGGATTTCGACAAAGTCAATATTTTTTTGTGTGAATATCAAACTTTGTTAAAATTTGAACATTATAAAAATATTTGTGAAACTGTGTTTAACATTTTCACCCGAACCTTGAATTTTGTAGCAAAAACATATAAGAAACTTTGTATTAAATTTTAAATTTAAAATTTTTTACTCAAAACAAAAATTTGATCGCAAATACTCGTATTTAAATAAATAAAAAAAAAAAGATAAATGTTGAAATTTGAATACCTATTTATAAACATATAAATAGGACAATGTAGTAATGGTCAGTATTATCGGATTTACAATCGTATTCTTCAGTTTTGTATCAATCAGATTTTCCTCTTAAATTTTCACGCAATATTCTTAATATTTCGCCTTTTCTTCTGAAGTTACTACATCAAATTTATTGTTTATATAAATGTTTTAACGTCAGTAGTTTTAATATTAAATTTGCCACTTCGCTTTCGATTTGGTGCTAAAATAAGTTATATTTAGCTCATAATGATAGCTTTTTCGTGATTCATAAACTGATCAATCCCACGTACCTACAAAATAACACAATAGTTATTGAAAATCATGGACAAGTACACGCGTGTTTAAACTATAAACACAACTACCTGTCATATAATTATTATCATGGGGCTATGAAGCGATTATCGGGTCAAAATGTCAATAAGCATTTGACAAGTATAATAATGTGTTCTCGTGTAAATACCTATCTGTTTAGCATGACGCATTCGTTCTTCAGTTATCGATTATTATTTGCAGGTAGTAACAAGTTCCGGCTGACCGAGCTTAGCTCGTGTTCAGTTTTTCAAATACTATAATAGATATGATAGAAAAATGTTTTACATTATTTTTTTTACATTTAAAAAAAAAAAAAAAAAATAGGATATTTCTTTTTATATTTAAATTTAATTTAAGGTACGCTGATAATTTGAAAATCCTTATCCAATAATTATTTAGACTTATTTATTCAAACTACAAATTGAATGAAATCATTTTCTGGCTCAAAAAATAGAAGCTTAATCTAACTCCGACCAAAAACGTGGCTTAAGTACTCACCTTAAAAAAAAAAAATACTAAAAAGTACTATATTTAAAATTAAATTTTTGGTATAATTTTATAGAAACACATTTTTCGAATAAATTATGTTATTTGAAAAAATCTGAAAACAGTATTATTATTTTAGATTTTTATAATTTTCTCAAAGTTTCGACTATAACTTAAACTCTTAAATTTTCTTAAAGATAAGATCTTAATCGATTAATTTCTTTTATTAAAAAACTGCAGATAGTCAGAATGATAAAGAAAATTCAGACATAAACCGTGGAGTTGTTTTTGAAAAAAAGTTACAAACACACACGTGAAATCATTACTAGATTAATAGTATAGGATACTTATTTAATGTTTATAATAACAGTACTGATTTTATTACATTCGATAAACTATATTATTATTTTTCTAAGATTCAATAACAAAGCAATTACCATTGCTTAGCTGTAAACTACTAGTTTTCAAAAAATGTGTTGTGAGTTTGTGACACGTTGGTTTATTCGATCATTTTCAAAGTGTATCGTGAGTATTTGAAAGCGTTTTATAGCAATTTATTATAGTATATAATTTAATAAGTTTATTTAATTTAATGTAAATAGTTAAATAAATCTAAAAAAAAAAAAATTTTACCAAAGAAAATGTTCATAGTTGAGACGCGTGTAATGAAAATGTTGTTAAGAGCTAAATAAAAAAAAAAAAAAAAAAAAAAAAAAAAAAAAAACCAACGCTGTAGGCTAGCGTATATTATATTGAGCTGTATTAAATCAGTGTGCGATCATGCGAATATAATATACATATGAAATACGGTGTCTTACCAGTCACTGCGTTTGTGTTCAAAACAATAAGTATAATGAATATATAATTTTAACTATGGTTTTTTAAAATATAATTCTAAGCATAAAAATGCAACCTCTAATGTATTATGAAGATGCTATAGATTATAGAATAATCATTGCAACGAAATCAGATTACACCTAATTAGTATGCATAAGTAAATTGTTAAGATGAACACAATATCCCAATAGTGAAACTTTAATAAAATACTATCAATATTCAAATAGTAACATTTAACAATCATAATTGTACATATTATTATAGATAAGTACCTATTATGTTTTTATTTTACCCAATTGCACACTAACAGTCATTATGACTTTCACAAAAACTCTACACGATTCTCTATCTTGAATGAGCACATACGTAGTAAAAATAATAATAATGATAATAATGACTAAGGTTTGGATTTAAATGCAATAATATCTTCCAAAAAATAAAAATTAATCCAAACATTTTAAAATCCATAAAATACTCTAAAAAAAATACAACTTCAATAGTTTTTTTTATTTTAATTTTTGAAAATATAACATAATTATTACATTTAATATCTGACAAGTATTTAATATCTTATAACACAAATTAGTTAGCTCTTGTTGAATAATATCAATAATAATAATACAATTTTTCAGCTCATTTAGTTATTTTATTAAATTTAAAACTTAAAAACAAATTTTTTTTCCCTTAAAACACGACGTTAACAAAGACCTAAAAATTAAAATATTTATTATACTATTAGTTGTTAAAATATTAAGTACTTGAAATACGATTACAGCTTATTAGTTAGATACTAAGACGCTTAATAAAAAAAGTTTCAAATTTGTTAAAATCAAAGCCCTATTAAAATAATAATGACAAAATAAAAAATTGAAACTTTGTGATAAATGGCTTTTAACTTTACTGATGCGCATTAATGAATAAATTAGTGATTAAAATCTGATGTAATGGTCGTTTGATTAAAACCGGAATGTTTCATTTTTAATTCTAAGAAACTTAAAAAAATGTTATTCATTTATATGTTTAAGTACTAATTTACACTAAATATTGGCCACAACATTACTCCGAATATCAAAAATAATTTTGTAGTTTGATCAAAAAGGAAGTGTTCAATATTTACTCAAATGGAAATGGTGATTATAACAGTATTTTTGTTTTCTGATAAAATATTATTCACCGATGTGATGGCCAAAAATATTACATAGAATTCACATTCGACATAAAAAATTTCATAATATAATCTGTTATTACGTTTAAATTATTAAAACTACCATGTACCTTTGTTGTGTTATTGTTACAGTAAATAAGCAATGACGTCTCATTTGGAAATTACAATTCATTAAACGCGTTCTATTGTGATTTGGTTGGTTTTAATTTCACCAGACTTATTTACGAAAGTACATATTTGTTTAATACGAGAAAATTATTAATTTCTATAGTTGTTATCCAAACAATTAAACCTCACTTTTAATTAAAATATCTAATGACTCCCATTGTTCTTGGTGGCTGATTAATAATAAAAATAATTTTTAGTAAGTTTTACCCGGAACAATGGATATTATTATTATTATTATTATTGATTTTGTTTGAATTCAGCAGGTGATTTAGTATATTAATATATTATTCGATAGAAATTAAATAACAAAATCGTGGTGTATAAAATATCAATAATAATTTCATATGATAAATTAGTACTCGAAATAGTAAAGTAACTTATGTAAATAATAAACTCGTAAAATCATAAACCTACTGATGGTTCAATAAATTAACCTAAATAGAGGCGCATAACATTAAATAGAGATTATTAAAAACAGTTATTCAGAATTGATAGATTTTAATCATAAATATATTTTATATTTATGAAGTTTCGATTTTCGAATATATGACTTTAGTAGATTTGAAACTTATTTAAAGATATTCAAATATTTACGTTTTTAAAAAATATGATAATATATTAAAACGCGTATATTTTGTTTATTTATGTTTATTTTTAAGCCATACTTTGTACGTGTGATGTCGTTGGGGTAAAAACTCGTTATTTTATAAAAACATATTTTTCTTCCTGTTTAATTGAAATTCGCATTTTAGATGTTTATATTCAATATGGAAAAATGTAAATTTTAAATAATTGAATAAAAATGTTATGTAAATTTAGCTATTATGTTCATACTATAATAATTATAATACTGTATCATCACTACTATAGTACGATGTATAGATTATAAATCAGCGTAATCAGCATAGGTCCTCATCTCCTTTGCACACTCTTACGACCACAATACCACATTCATGTTTTAAATATATAAAATGTATGAAATCATTGATTGCGTTTATAAAAAAGTAATAAATAGGGCATTAATTAATATTATAATATTCTATAGTGTAGGACAGGGGTGCAACTGGCGGCCCGCGAGCCTTTTTTATCTGGCCCGCGCTACATTTTCAATTGCATTAGGTATAGGTGTATAGAATTTTAACCTATGTTCTATTTCATTATATACAAAATAAATGCTATTCAAAATGTATATTTTGAATGACCTTTTTTTTTTTTTTTTTTGCTTTCCATGTTCTGGCCCGCTATATTTTAAATTTCTAAAAATTGGCCCTATAGTAACTTTGAGTACCCATCCCTGGTGTAGGACATAGGTATACCTTAAGTAATTATGTAAGCCTTGAAATATATTGTGATTAATTTTATTTTAAGATGTATAAATAGTTTAAAACACAATATCAAACTTGTGTATAATTATTAACTTGATGTACAATTATTTAATTAAATATGTAAGAAATACTTACAAGGAAGTTTATTTTATTATTTATTATTTGGTCAGAAAACAAATTTATGCATTTACAGAAAACCCTGTAATAACGTTATATGTACTTTTTAATTACGATCTACAGTTATTATTTCTGAACGTTTGATATATATGTTTATAATTTTGGACATTTATATTACAATGTTTAAGACTTGAAGTTTTAGAGGTAATTGGTCCAAGAATATATATTCACACACAATAAAAATGTTATTAAATACATATTATGAAATATCAAAATAAAATATTATTTAAAAAGTATCAGTTCTATAGAAAGTCAATATTAAAATGCGTAAAGTATGTGTAAATAAATTTTCTAAGGTTTCATAAATGTAATAAATGTAAATATAATACTATAATATGATTGATGGTGGTATATTTTTTAAATTAAATAAAAACTATTTATTTAAGCTTTCATTTAGCATTCCGTTATCATATTTGTTTTGATCGATTTTTTAAATAAAATTCAAATAAAAATAATAAAAATATACGTGATAGTTTTTTTAAAATCTTTATGTGCACCACAATGGGATAGAGATATACTAACAGCACATTTATAGTTTTTTTTTTTTTTTTATGATTATCTTGTGAATATTTTAAAGACATTTTCCTAGAAATTAAACTTAGGCAAGGTTTTAGAAATAGAAATACGAAAAAGATTAAAAACACTATATACGTTATTGGTAAGATCTAAATTCGAATCAGGTTTACTCATATGGTCTTGTAATTACTTGTAATATTATATAAATGATCTTGATATTTTCCAGTATAAGCTATTAAAAACAATTATTTATGTATCTAATATACATATCACTAGAGATACTAGTTGTTGAAAATGTCTTGAGCCAAAACTCACTAATCACAAAACTTAAATTAGCGTATTACGTTTATTTACGATATATTTAGTAATCTCATTAAGAGTCCTGTGTTAGTATCTAAAATTAGTTTCCGTATTCCAAGCAGAAAGACAAGAAGCTTACATCTATTCGTGATTTTTAGTTATAATACTAACAGTGGAAATAATACATTTTTTTCAAGAACTTATTTTTTAGCCAATAGAATTTCTGCCAAGTAAAAATTGTTTTGTATTTCCTCACAAAATATTTAGTTTTAAGGTTTTAAAATTAATAAAATTATTAAATTTTTATAAGCTTATTAAAAGAACATTTTCCCGTGAATATAAAATAAATAAATTATGTATATGTTACAATTAAAAATACTAATTTGTGATATTCTTTGAATTTTTAAATAAGAAGTTAATTTCTAAGCTAACGAAACCGTTGACAAAGATAAAGTGAAAATATTATAAAGTTAACTAAGAGTATAACATTAATCATACAAATTGTATTTATTGTAGGTACCTACAATATAAATATTTGAGTCATTAGATAAGATTTACAAAAATAAATATTATTTCTAGTATGTACTAAAATTAGACCTACTTTAATTGCAATCCAAATACAATTATAAGTAATGAAAGCATTAAAAGTTAATTAGCATTTTTTTTTATATTTTTTTAAATAACTGAAGAATATTGCATACAGTTTGTGTAAGAAAATGGATATTATATTCATAATATATTCACATAATTGTTTTAATGCATTCAAACAATACATTTTTAGTATCGATTTCCAGGATGCAATCAGATCAAAAAAAAAAGTAAACCGGAGCACATTAGAGTATGACCTGTTTTAGAACTTTTTGTTTCGGATGCAACTTATCTATTTAATAATATCTAGGATATCAGTACAGTATAAATCAAATGAAATCGTGAAAGCATTAACCATTTAAGATATTTTTTTTCACAAATAAAAATACATCAATAATATATACTCGACGTCTACTTAAGTATATTAGTACAACATTTTACAAGTTAGCCTAATCTCGACTGTATCTATAGCGTCATTTTTTAACTTAGGAAAAAATATGGTCTCTCGTATAATATTCGTATTTAGAGTAATACCTTTATTTTTATAGTATTTGTTTTCAGAATTATTATTATTGTTATAACTAAACTTATTTTGAGGAAAACTATAAATTACTACATGAATTAATAAGCAACATAATTTTAAAAACATAGTACATGAATTATGGCAGTATAAAGTTAGGTCCAAATTCACATATTTTTTGATTTGAAGAAAGTGTACATTTAAATATTACAGTAATTAATTTGGGTCGTGTTTAGAAATTTTAATATTTTTAGCGCATCACACAGTGTATTAGTGTAACAAGTATAATGTCATCATAATTATGTGTAGATATGTTTGAAACTCATTGTTATAGCTAGTATGCTTGCACGTTTCAGACATATCTACCATAAAAACTCATTTCAAACGTACGAATTTATGAAGTTAAGACTTTAAGATGTGTTATATCTGTCTTACAAACAAAAAATTATATATACTATAAAACGTTAAATTAAATTGATTTATTATTATAAAATGTTGTGGTAAAAACATTGTCTAATTATTACGTTGTTTTTTACCATGTTTAATTATAGTGATATTAAATTATGTGAAATACTAAAATTTAAAAATATTCATTTTAAATAACCTATACATTAGAATATCGCATTATTCCGACTTATAAATTATAAATTATAAATTTAATCCAATCTGCTGTCAGATACCATTTTCAATATTAATAATAATCTTGAATAAAACCATTACTTACTTAGGGAATAAAAAATATTCAATAATTATTTAATGTTATAGTAATTTATAAATAATTTACTTATCATTGAGTAAGTTACTGTAATTGATGTTTTAAATTTGAATTCAGTGATAAACTGTTATAAATACGATGAAAAAAATCCTCAGCGAAGATGGTTTATGTTATTGAAGTTAATCAAACAATTATTTTAACAAATACAAATTAGATCCAAAATCAAACCATTCTTCTCAGATACATTAAAAAAAAAAGTATTTACAATGATTGTAAAATTAATATATTTACAACTGCACATAGAATTGGTGAATGAGAAAATGGGATGGACAAAGTACTTTTTTACAAAAAAAAATATTTTAGCGTATACGCTCTAATTTTATCCTAATTAGTGAATATTTGAATTTTGAAGTATTTTTTTTTTTTTTTTACTTTAAAATTCTTTTTAGTTTTTTCCTATTTAAACACTAGTATTTATTATGGTAAAAAAAATAAAGACATTTAATTTAAATTGATGGCATATGATGTATAACAAACATGGTGAAGCATCATATAATATGTCAGCCAATATAATAGTCTGCTCTTCTGTATACACTTCACTTTGTTGTTTACTCAGTTGCATATGATTGAAACTGCATCGTGATGTATTTCAAGTAAACATATAATAATAATAATGATATACTTTATTTGAATAATGTTGATGAGATTAATATTATATTGCTATACTAATAAGCAATCAAATATTATTTTATATACGATCAAATTGTTGAATAAATTAACAATATTAAATTTAAAAAAAGTACAATTGCGAAAATAAGGAAAGTTCCTTTGATGAAACACTTCTTTTATCGAATAAAAAAATAATTATAAATAAAGAAATATTTATGGAACACATATTATGTTATAGCAATATTATGTTTTGCAGTGAACATTCGTTTAACATCGCGAAACACGAATCCCTGGTATTGCATTTATGTAATTACGTTGTAAGATTTATAAAAATACGACACGAAATTTCTCTAAATATGATTTTACTTGAAGATTGATCAATAAAAATTAAAAGGTCAAGGGCTTGTAAGACTGCTGTAGGTTGTTTTTCTAACGAGTTAAGGAATACGCAAAAATTATCCACATCAATAAATACCGTCTTTTGCAGTTTGATTTCGTATTTAGTATTTTTGTTAAAAGGCTATAAAAAAACTTTTGAAGGTAGACTAAAATAAATTATTAAAATATAAATTTTAACTTTACTCTTTTTTAAATCATATGGTAAGCTATAAATGCATATTATTTATCTTTACTACAAAATAAAACAATAAAACATCGATATGAAACGAATTCAAAGATCCTTAAATAATCCCTAATCAAAAATATATATGAATATATTAATAATATGTTATTAAATAATATAAATTAACAAAAAAAGAATCATTCCAGTTTATTGGCACGTAAGATATGTGCATTGTAATTTCTATATTATATTGTCTATACTAAAGTATATATTATTCATTTGTTTCAGTGATGTATATGTATATTTTTTTCAAATGAAAAATAACGTTTTTTCCGTTATTAAAGACACTGATTTTAGTAATATTATGATACCTGTTACAATACGATACAATACAACGTTTGGACAAACAGATCTTCTTTGCACGTGAGTAAAATCTTATAATATTACGATTACGGAACAGGTACTGCAGAATTATAAACTGTTTAATTTTAAGTAATCAAAAAGCAAGTAAACGTAAAGCAGAGAAATTATCGTACACAAAACATAAACAGATAATAAACATTTCAATATAATTGGCCAGATAAAATTGCTGACCAGTAGTCTCCTTTATTAGTCACTAGTCTTTTCTGAAAACAGCAAAATACGGTAGCTCATCTGATATATTATGATATATTATGTATACAGTATACACATGACGTAGGGTGTTGTAGCTAGTAAAGTTGCAAATATTTACGATGATAAATAATTTTTTTTTTTTTTAATTAAACTAAATTAATTCTATACTTAAATGTAAATTTAGAAAATCTACTAGATTAAAACCATTTTAAGACTTTCATAGAAACCATTATTATACTATTATTATATATTGTAGGTAAGGTTGAAGTGATTTTCATGAACATATATAACGAACGGAGGAATCGAAATACACCACAATTCCAAATACCTATAATGTATTAATGGTGTTATAGTTACGTTTTCCTCGCTTTATTGAATCTATATATCATCGGCGAAGTCATGGGATCATGTGAATCTATTCAAATGTGTAGAATGAGTAGTGGCTATTATGTTTCCAGAGCTTTAAAGCGTTTATAGTTTTTCAACAGTAATGCGTATACATTTTAGAGTACCCAAATCGTATAAAATATCTTCATAAAATATGAAATAATATTTTATAGAGTAAACTTTTGTTTTAATTACAATTAATGAACTATGAATCGTAAAAATATGACTATCTTGTATATTTCAATAAATATTTCACGATTTCATTGAAACTTTTGTTTTATTTTTTAATATTTTTTTCCTAACTATGTCCAATTATTAACTTAATAGGTAATTGTAAGTAATTACTTTATATAAATAAAATTAAAAATTTTCAAATGACTCAATGAAAATAAAAAAATGTTTTACAATTAATTTTATGATTTTTTTTTCAAATAAATTGAAATGACACTAAATAGAGCTTATACTATTTACATTTTTATACGGGACTTTTTTATACGATCGTTATTCCTCGAGAATGGCAAGAGCCTCTTCATCGTGTGTATTATATATATATATATATATAGTTCGTTATAACTTATAAGTATATCATCTAAAAAGTTTTTTCTCTACATCGCGTTACATAGCGACGATAATATTTTAATTTATGTACTGCATAGTGTAGATGATATCTGAACTAAATAGATTTGGATCAAACACACTTTATATAATATATATATTTTAATGGATGATTAAAAGTTTTATTCACGAGTATGTGTATACGAGATATATTTACGTGTACACGCAAGTACAATATAAATATAATATATAATATAGTATAGACCTTTGTGGATATAATAATAGAACGTATAGGTACCACACGGTGAAACGTTTATTTGCTTAGTTCAACCTACCCCCCCCCCCCCTCTTCTATATTATAATATATACTTATTACTTATATATAACATATGTTTACTAACATACCAACTCGTTTCAACTGAAAACAAATAATTTATTTACAAGACACTCGTTATCCCATACATGCAGCGGTGATTCAAAATAATGTAATTCTGTTCAAACGCGATTATTATATGAAATAAAAATAAAGTATGTTATAAATTCCACTACACGTGTATTATGGCGTACATCCCTTTTAACGTAAAAGTTCATAAACATAAATACTGTACTTGAGATACTGACATATTTACACATCGATTCATTTATCTTAAGCTTCTCAATATGTGGAAATTATTTCTCCTGATTAGTGTTCAATAGAAAAATGTTCTAGTAAACTATGAGTAAAGAATTTAGCTTTATCTGACAATTTCTAATTTTCTTACCAATATAAGATTAAGAAAAAAAACAAAAATATCCAAAATTTTCTTAATTTAGTAGTATATATTATTATATAATATTAATAGAGTACCTACACAAGTCTGCAATCGGCAATACGTGAAAATATAATATGTCGAAGTTGATTTCATCGGTGCATTGAAACACGCATTATTTGTAAAAAACAGTTAATTAATTATTTATAGTGAGTTATATTACTCGTGAGCTGTAAATTCAATCAAAAACTATTATTATTATTTTTTATTCACATCATATAAAAAACATAAATTACCATATCAAATATAACAACATTTTAATACGTTGACAATAATCAATGAATAATTTCAAAATAGCACATTGTTATAATTACACACCTACTGAGGTTATGAAATTATATACATGACAAGAATAATTTGTAGCTTAGGTTAATAATCAGAGTGAGTAAAAATTGATGTTAAAACAGTAATACCTGAAATATTTAATATTCGTTTATTTCTTCGTTTGTTATATGTTATGAATTAACAAGTAATCTGTAAGTTATTCTTAAAATATATTTCTTTACGAAACCCGCTATTACATACTTCACAAAATTCTATTCGTTAATTGTATTGCAACTGCATTTCATATTTTCAATGTTATTTTATATTATTATTCGTTTACTTTACCAATTATCATTGAACATCGAGAATATTGAAAATGTTTGCTGAAACGTAAAATATTTATAAAAAAACGTTTTAGGTATGTGATGTATAGGGCTCGGAAGTTGTAAGAGCTAAAGAAGGTTAAATATGCACGAAAAAATTACAAAATATGCATTAAAATGATGTTGAATATGAAAAAAAATTATTCAAAATTCCAAAAAAAAAGAAGTACATCATTTTTTGTTAATAAATTAATAAAATAAAAATATACATAAAAAATGTGTATAACTGAAAAAAAAAATTATAATTGGTTGGCATTTTGACATCTTATTGAACCAAAAATATGATTAAAAATATCTTTTAAGTATTTTTTAAATTACGATAAATACCTTCGATGATAATTTTGAGTTTAATATTTAACATTAATTAAAATATACAGACTAAAAAAGATCAATATTTAAAAAAAAATATGAAATATGCATTATATGCGTATAAAATCAATGAAATATGCATATTTTTTAGCTAAAATTGACAAAATATGTAAAATATGCATTTTTAATTTTTAATTTTTAATTTTTTAACTCTCTATTATACAGTTTAGATTTCTACCTTATTCTACGATAAATTTATATCTATGCAATTCCTACAACTTCCAAGCCCTAGTGATGTATAACAAAAATAACAACAATAATATTAAAGAGCACGAGTATTTATTTTATTTAATGTAAATAAAACTTTTTGTATAGATAAATACTAATATAGTTTTTATTATTATAGCATAGTAATTTATGTTTCAAATAAAAATCATACATGCATACATACACTATTCATTTCAACTTGCAGTTTTGACGAAATCGCTTGAACTTATGTAATAAATTACTTAAATGAATTTATATTTTACATGTATTTTGAAAATACATCAAAGTATAAGGCCATCTGTAATATTGTTTATGCACTTTCAGTATAATGAAATGAATAAATTGATATAAAAGTTAAAACACAATTAAAAAGAAAAAAGTCAATAGGTCGTGGGTTGTCGATTTACGTTGGACGCTATTGTAGCATATTATGCACTTTTCAGTTTATATTATACTTCCATCTCTAGTTGGGTGATTATAAGACGATGAATCAACCGGTTTCGCTCTTCAAAAGAAAATATACTACTGTAACATTTTTGTCTTCGATGACTATAAAATAATCGGTTTTATGTCTGATTCAACTAGGTAGTTAAATAGAATAACACCTAAATATACAAACAATACAATAATTTAATTTAGTGGCTTGGTGTGGCGCGTTGTCTGCTACCAGTCGCGGAATGCGACTGAGAGTAAGTGACGGCCATAGCTACTAGTTCCCGGATGGGTGACCACTCGGGATCATAGTGGTTAAAAACCTTGCCACACATACACGTGTTTGCTATCAACCGCGACACATTGTAAAAAAACAACCCCCCCCTACGAACTTTGCCCTTGGCACAATCCAAAACCCTCAAAAAAGCGAAAGGCCCTAGTTGCCGGGCTTAAGTTCAATAAAAAAAAAAAAAAAAAAATACAATAATTTAAAAATGTTATGTTAAAATAAAAAAAAAAAAAAATATTAATAATATATATATATCGTAGTAATGATATAATACGAATGTCCCAACTTTTTTTAAATTATCGGTGATCTTATTTTAGAAAAGATTAAGGTCAAGTCCATGATTTTTTTCTGAATCATTGTTGCTCATTTTGAAGACAGGTTATAGGATTAATTTCGTGTATTTTTTTTTCATTTTATATTGAAGAAAAACTGATAAAACTGTGCTAACAATTTAATAATTATAACTTTGGTTTGAAGAATATAAATTTTTATCAAATTCAATTGCAACGGACTTAACTCATTAAAAAAAAAAAAAAAAACATCTGATCTGCAAATATAAATCTTTTTCTGTTCGTTAAGTATTTTGTTAAATTTTATTTAGTTTTGTTATATAATCATTTATAACTATTAAAGTAATTTAAGATTAACTAATGTAAACGTACATAAATATTTATTTTTTTTTTTTTGTTATTCTGAACTCGTTTCTTCTGATATTCCGCTTGGCTTATAGGTCGACCTGCTTGATATAAAATATCTTTTGTAGGGGTGTTAAGCACACATACTGCACAGAGTTCAATTGCAACAAATAATATATATTGAAGTACCTATTGGCTATTTACAACCTATACTATATTATGTAATATGAGTAAATAGTAGGGATGACTAACAGTGATAGATTAGAGAAGAGGAAACTCACAGTAGAGCTTTTGAACAAGTTGTAAATCGCGTATACGAAAATTGAAATTGTTTATAAATTGCTCAACATGGAATAAGTGAAAATTTTAAGTTACTTAATTCGTTTTGGAATTAAAAAAAAATAACTAAATCAATTTAGTTAAAAACTGGTTTATTGTTAAAATTCCTATTTATCCTTATTGTTTAGTTCATTTCCCAAACTATGCAACAACAATAAATTGGAATTTTTAATTATTTTTTATTTTTTAAATTACAAACTAAATTTAATTTTATATCCAATACTATCTTCAAAGTCGATTACTTTTCGTTTATTACTCATCGTTCCGTTAAGAACTTAAAATACATTACAAGGTTACAACGATTTTAACAAATTTTAAATTAAACAATTTTATTTATCGTGCAAAAATATAACTCTTCACATCCTGTACAGTTATTGGTAGGTGAAGTTAGGTATGCGTCCGCCGAGAATAGGTACTCAAAGAAAATAGCTTTACGTGCGTTTTTCAGGCGAATGCGTATAACATGTAATGTGTAACTATTATTACAAGTGACAGACGTTTAGTTATTGCGTCTTTCCGGTTAGCGATATACGTGGAATGAAATTTTAGCAATGTGCGTGCTTTTCCACGAGAACGAGATTCTAGGTAAAGTCATGTACACTTAAGTATGACATTGCTCATATTATATATTATATTATTTAGTTAAGTCAAGAAACTAAAGTGAAGTTAAGTTTTACACAGTATTGTAACGTTAAGTAAATTTCATAGTATTAACAACATATTATTAGAATATTTAATACAAGAATGTATATAGTACATATTATGATGTTTAAAATTTAAATTATTATTTTTTATTTTATACGTATAGCTTATTATTTCAGAGTGGTTTGTTTAGGAATCCCATCCCATTTTTTCTTTAATAATGGAGTTATTTAAAATTTGATTTAGAGAATTTATAATTACGCTTAAACACCATAATTTTTGAATACTCGACATTTTTATACAGAGTATCTAACATACAATTAAGTAACTATACAAATACTTTATCTTGAATTTTCAAAATTATTCTTCAAAAATATTTATAGTCTTGATAAAAATTAAAAGAAATAAATATGAAGAAAAAATATGACTTATCGTTAAAAAAAAAAAAATTTAATTTATACATGCTGACACAAGTTTCTTCAGTTTTCTTTTGTTTTTTCATAGCTTGACAGGTATGACGTTCGTGTTTATTTTTACTAGTAGTTTTACGTTTTTCACAATACTTTTTTCCTTATTCTATATGATTTTCATGTGATAATTTATGATTGTAATTTATTTAAAATCTATAGTATATTTTTCATATTTTTTTTTCTTATTAGCAATCCTTATTCAATTATCATACCATAGCGTCTATAGGTAGGAAAAAATAAACAATAAATTATAAAATACAGTGCTTGATGTATTTCGGTTTGAGTGTATCTCAGTTCACAAATAAGTCAGTTTACGCGCATCTTTATAACAGCTTGGTATAGAATGAGACTGAAATGGGTAATTCAATGCAATGTTTACTAGAAAATTTATTGTCACGATAACCGAATTAAAATTAAAATCATTACTGAATATATTTTTATTAGTTTCGTTTCTAGTTGCCAATCGTTACACGAAACTATTCGTGGAAACTTAAAACTTTTATTCATATTATACATTTTACTATACGCAAAAAGCTTTTCAAAACACTTTAATTTATTTTAGAGTTAATATATTAGTAATATGTACGTATTTCCATAATTTCGTAGTGTTTAAAATGAGGTGTTAACGTGTTATTAAATCTTTTGTTAATAACAATGATATGATATTGTATAAATGTATTGTACTGGTTTGATATAAAAATTCGACTTAAATTCATGTTTGACATATTCATTGCAATGATCTCTCTCGACATCAAGTAGTCGTGGTTATACATTCAAAACGTTTATACAGTAAAACGATAGATCTCCAGGTTTTTTTTATGGATATAAAGTATAAACCATTTCCACTCAAACAATAATACGTGTATTACCTATGTGTAATATGAATAATAAATTATCGCATGGAAAACAATTTTTTTTTGTGTACACAAAACATTTTAATTGTATATAATATGTATAAAAAGAGTATTTGTCATAGGGTATACACTTTTCAAATGCAATAACAAAATACTTACGAACTATGACGGGATACAAAAAAAAAGGAGAAAGAGAACCGATGGCGTTCGTGAGAATAGAACTATTATGGTCACTGATTATTTATATTCAATCGGTCCAGGGTGGTCGAAATGGGTGTCGGACATGAGGTTGCGGGCGTGCAACGACGGTGACCAACTGATGGTGACGGCACGACTGCAACGGACTACAAGAGCGACCCGTACAATGATATGTACTCAGATGGTGGCGGCGAACAATGACGGAGATTCGGTCAGATGTTAGTGCACTTGCAATCGAGTGCAACGGCTACAACGTTTGGTGGCACAACCACAACACATGGCTGTGAAGACCCTCCGGAAACCTTTCTGAAGAGCCAACAGGAACCGGCGTCTATTTTGTTGCGATTGTGTGCAATCTATAGATGGCATCGTTGCATTGGCGCTCACGAAAATAACGGACATTTCCTTATCGTTTTCAGTCGTGTGCTCGGATACCATCGTTTTTGACGCTGTTTCGACGCCAGAGTCACCGTAGTCGACCTCAATTTTGGCCGTCGGAGTTTCAACCGGCATACAGAAATCGGTCGCAGGAGCTTCAACCCGACATTTGGAGTTCGGCAGGCTCACTAAAAATCGATTTCCACGCAGTCGATGGTTAGGCCCCCGTCGTCATCGACTGTGTGTTAGGTGCCTTCTCTTTGGCCTATATCCAATGGGTTTGACTCCTTTGATGTTTCGAGGTACATTTCTGTTAGGGATACACAATCCATTTTCTCTATTGACATGTTCGCTGGTATGTTTTCCATTACGGTTTTTATCTACGTTTAGACATAATGAAAAAAAAAAACTAACTACAAATAACTGTTTTGACTGTCCGTCTATTGTGGAATATGAAAACTAAAATATGTTAGATCAAAAAATGTCCACCATGATAAATGTACAAGGATATTACTTTGAAAATAATTAAAAATTATCTGACGAAATATTATAAACAGCCAATCATTGTAATATAAAAAATACCACGCTTTTTTAATTTAAATATTTTTCATTTTGATAAATTTTATCGGAAAAACATTTGTGATTTTGGGTTATAAAATGGTGAACGTCTTTTTGCCCGTATAATAATACTCGTACTATTTATTTTTCCGAACGATTTTTATTTTTTGTTGTAATTCAAAAACAAATCACTGTAAATACTTGAAATTTTCATAAAGTGTTTATATTATTATTTTGAATTAATGGTATAGTTTTATAAATATTTTAACTCTTTTTCAGCTATTCATAAGTTAGGCTAAGTTAAAAATAAAAAAATTTTATATTTAAAAAAAATTTTATTTAGAAAAAAACAATAAAATGAAATGATTTAAAAAAAAAATATTGTACGGAAGTACGTAAGTACCTCAGTCATAATTATTTATGTACGAGTATATAAGTCTATTTTACACCACAGCCGCTATTTTATTATTCTTTCTCGAATTAAGTGTGTTTTTTTTTTTTTATGATGATAGAGCGTGTTTGTGTATCGCAGCCGCAAGAAATAGGGATAAGAATTCAAGGGGTAGAAATATTATATTATATTTTGTTCATAGACCGTGATTGGACGCTCTTAGAGTACAATCTACTTCGACCACAATACACTTAAATTTTTTTTTTTTTTTTCCATGTTGTGTAGATACGGCATAATGTCGTTTCCAAATTTTTATATATATATTTTTGTTAATATTTTTCTCTTAAAGTTTTTATATTGTGACGTTTTTCTTTACATTACCTTAATATTCAATAATCATAACAATATATTTGAATTATCGTTACATTTATATTTTATTATTATTCTTTTATTGATCATCCCATACAATGTAGTAGTGTAGTACTAAAAAAAATTCAGAAAATTCCTACTTCGATCTCGGTCTCTGGTTGGTGACCTTATCTATCTATTCTGTTATCATATAACACTCTACAGAATCTGACTAATGAAAATGTGAAATGTTACACAATACTGTATAGACTAAAATGTGAAAAATAATTGTACGTAAGGTAACAATGCAAAGTGAACTATTTGCATTCTAGTCAACATTGAGTTATACATTGAAACATATGTGTGAAATGACGGCGGATCGGTTGGAATTATCAAATTAGGTTTTTTCATCTAATAACCAATTTTAAAACAGTAAATTAAAGCAAAACGTATTATTTGAAAAATATGAATTTTTTCGAAATAAACTATTTACTGTTTGAAGCTAAGCGTTCTATTAGATATATATTTCGTAATAAAAAGTAAAAAAATGTTATCAAAACGTGCTAATTACATTAATATTTTTAAAACTTCCTGTAGTATCATCCATGATGCAAAATGTACTATTTCCCATGTAAATGGCTTGAAATGGAAAATGTATTGATGCAAAACGTATTTTTTTCAAAAACAATAGTGCTTTATTATTTTTTTTTTTTTTATTGTTAGATTTTATTAAATTAGATAGTTTTAATATATGATAAAGGTTTTTTGTTAATTATATTATAGACTTGCCAACCTAAATTACAAAAAAAAAAAAAATCATTTGTAACTTTGAAACATTAACTATTACGCGCGTCAAAATTTGATGATAATGTCTAAACAATGAAATTGAATCATTGATGATTAGTATTGATTACACATATTTTATCTTTGATGTACCTTACTTTTAGTATTTGCTTGATGTTTTTACAACAATTATTATACTAAAATTTAATTTTATACATAACATTTACCATCTCGAAAAGAATCAATTTGATGATTGACAAGGCGAAAAACAAGGTAGGTATGGTATCCAGGTACATACAAATAATAAAACAGTATATTATATTACTTCAAAAATAACATAATGTCCTTATTTTATGTTTTTTTTTAATTTTAACATTTCAAGTATTTAAAACTTAAAAGGACGTGATACCCGCATGTGTTATCTCCGTCTTACAAATACGTAACATGGCAAATTTTACGCTCAGCAGATCACGTTTTGCCCCGTTAGTTTACAAATTAGAGTGAATTTATCTTTTATAAAATTTAAAAGTAAAAATATTATTTAGACGACTTCATGACCTTTTTACTATATTTTAATTTTAAAGCGAGTTATAAGTATTTTAAAATTGTAAATTTTTTATATATCTTAAAATACTTATGACTCGCTACAATATTAAAATATAGTAAAAATCCCATGAGGTCGTCAAAATAATATTTTTACCTTTAAATTTTATAAGAGGTCAATTCACTCTAATTTACTTGTAAAACGGAGACAATACATGCGGGTATCACGTCCTTTTAATATTTTATTGTAAACTTAATCTGTTTAACTTTTTCAAGTCAGAAAGTGTTCCTTAAAATTTTAGTCAAAATGTATTATTTGTGGTAATCAAAGCAAAATGTTTTTTTTTTTTACAAATATTACGTTTTTATCCAATTCAAAATTTAATAAGCTATATTGAATTAAAAAAAAAAAAATTTAAATAATTTTACTTGCAGAAATTTATTTAATAGATTTTCATCTATTTTTAAACATTTTTGCAACATTTATATCTCAATTATTTGATGCACAGCAGAAAATGACCTCTCTTGAAAAATATGTGAAACGCGAATAGTATATTTATCATTGTCACCTCACAATTATATAATGATGTATTTATAAACGTTACAAAATGAAATATAATTTTAATTTTAATTCTCTGTATTTTAAAATATATTTTTTTTAAACTATACTATGTTTTCTTCTATCGATTTAATATTTCTATAATCCTTAAACTCTGATTATTATCGATTAATTAAAAGCACATCAATAACGGTATGATGTACCTTAATTTATGAATAATTAATAATTTATAATAACCATATTTAATATTGCATTTTAATAATTCATCAGTAAGAAGTTAACTTTTAAAACAGTAAGCGTAATACATAGGTGCGATAAATTCACTCTTATTTGTATTGATATGAATCGTAATAAATACATTTTAGATTTTAAGTGGAATAATGAATATATTTATTTTTTTTTATTATAGTTTTTGATTAAATTAATTTATTTTAATTTATTATAATTCAAAAATAAATAACTAAAAACTTGAAAATTTTTAACAAAACATTTTATTACCTAATTAACTAATCTTAATAAAATAAAAATGTTTATTTTTTTGTTATAATTTAATAACATTTGTAGCAGAAGAGCTTAAACATGCAAAAGACCGGGTTTTTGTCCCAGTCCAAGTTTCGGATGGGTAATGTGGTTGGTTACCGTTAATAATATTAAAAATTTTTTGATATAGTTATAATTTATTTTTTGTCTTGAAATATTTTAATATTTTATAACATGATGTAAATAGTTATTGTCGCAATACTGATACCATCATCAGATTTTTTTATTTGGTAGTTTTATTGTTATAAATTAACCTAAACGCTAGAATAAATTAAGTTTTGTGAATAATTGAAGAAATATAAATGTTGATTAGACAATTGTTCAAATATCTTGATAAAATCTACGAAGAAAATCAATTAAAAAATTTCTTATTTATTATAGAAACTATTACTATAAAACATCTAATATTTTTTAAAAAACATAGCTTTAATCAATTTATTACTTTAGCACAGCAAATAACTAAAAAAAAAAAACAGTTAAAATAATATCATACAAAAAAATGTTTGATAAAATAAAAATCGATTTGTCATGTATCTGTAATTTTAATAAATCGTGCAGTGACCATTTTAATTATGTAATTATTAATTATTCATTTTATTAATTATTAACTTTTTAGAAACTTTAATTGGAAATCTAAAAATATTAAAAGCACCAGAGTTGAAAAAAAAAATTAATTAAGCTCTTTAGAAGTTATTAAATAATTTATTGTTAGTATGCGTTTTATAAAAATAAAAATATATTATAATGAATAAATTGATTTCTATTTACTATTTATTTTTTTATTTTTTAACTATTGTATAATTTATATTATTCACGGTTTTAGTAAAAATGGTTTATTTTAGTTCTCTAAAAACGACATTTCTATTTAAGCTGTTAGTTTATTATTAATATCCATTTTTAGGTTTGACATATTTTAGATTTTGAGCAAGGCGATGAATTTAATGATTTTACTACTCTCCACTATAATTTCCTGGTTGTAAAATGGATGTAATTGGTACTTTTATTGTGGTATTTAAGTGTACAACTAATAAAACTGTTGTATTATAAAATATCCTTGGCTGACAGTACGTTTCACACACGTTCTTTATTATACTCGTAAATATATATATATATAAAAAATTGACAGTTCGTTTTCGTTCAAAATATAAAATATTATAAAGAATAATTAGATTCAGTAAATAATAATAATATTTTATATTAATTCATAAACTTGGAATAGGTATTTGATTATTTCTTATCGCGATTTTACAGGCACTTAAGATATTTTGCCGACGTATCCTTCATCGCAAGTATATGTTTTCATCGTCAACCTGATTTCGATAGTAGGTAATCATTTAGTAGACAATTACTGTAACCGCTTCTTTTTGATATTTTTATGCTACTAATATTAATGCTCCCATATTGCCAATTGACTTGGACTGTCTATGTTTATTTAATCAATGCTAGTACCGAGTTGGTTTGGTGTACGTTAAAAGTCGAGCCAGTGAGTTCTTATTATAGCGCTCAACTATATGAATAATTTAAATTTATAAAATATAAAGTTATCGAAATACTTACCCTCTGAATTATTTAGTTAATAATATTCGACTGTTGCTTGATTTTGTACTATATATAATACATATTCTATTACACAAACTCTCAAGTTTTTTTTTTTTTTAATTTTCTCATGATAAATTTGAAAAATGGCACAACATCTAAAGAAATTGATGCTTCATGTCATGCATATACAGTGTGGTATTCGTCGTGCATTAATTATACATCATATAAATATAAGTATTGTATATATAATAGTAAGACTTATGTATAATATATATATATATATACATATAAGGGGTATTATAAAGCAATTGACCGTTCATACGAAAAGATAAATAATATAATTAATTCGTGTAAGGCAGCCATAAATCGATTTTCACGTATATTCGAAGTTTGTAATTTACTCAATGAACGTATTCGTTTTCGTTTATTTTTCCCCCTTAACGCTCTGACAAACATACATTATTATAATAAAGACATGAGTGTACATTCACTTTCAAAAGCGCAAAGTGTGTGTGGGTTGTCTACAAACTACCCTTACACGCCATGGTCGTTTTCGTATAATATTATGTTAGAACACTGCCCAATAAGCATATCGAATACACTATCATTATCGCCAAGTTATAAACATGTAACACAAGTATTTTAACGTACTTATTACAAATAGTGATGGATAATATTTTATCCTATATACTACCGCCCATCGTCCACCGTCTAGGTATGCACGTATACATCACAATATTATTTTAGGATTATATAAGCTAAACATTTACTATAAGTCATAATAATATTCCGGACCTTCAGCATAATACGATAGAGATTTTCAAAAATACAAATATTTCAAAAATATTATTAATAGGAAAGAACTGTTTGACAAAACGTCCTAAATAAACAATGAAGGACATTTCGTGCATTGAACTTGATTTCCCACTGTTCAATAAACTTAATAATACGAAATAATAAAATATATCTGGATTCTCCGATATAGTATAGAACCGGATCAGCACAAACAACTTTTACAGGTGGAATTATTATTATTTTGTACCTATTTTGTTTTTATTTTGACCACCTGTATTTGTATTAGTGAATAACTAGTCGCCATGTATGCTATAGGCAAATAAACTATCAACTGTACAGTACATTTTTAACTGGTATAAAATGAGGACACGCATGCCCTCATATATTTATCAAGATACATATTTATATATTCAAAAAAGCAATACATTAATTATTGATAAATGTTAAATAAAAATTTTTATTGGATGATATCCAACAAAGAAGATACTGCTAAAGACAGAAAAATTGAAGCAATATTTTTTTTTGTGGCAATGAGTTTGAAAGTCATGTAACAGTCAAAGAAGAAGAAGAGAAAAAAGGAAGAAGAATTTGGATGATATCCAAAGCTTTAAGGTGTCATGAAGATAAGAGTTCAAATAATCACATCTTAAAAAATGTAGGTGTATTTATTATTTAGCATTTATCAAAAAAAAATTGTATTTTATAATAAGAAACATTTAAAAATATAAAGAAAAAAAATTAAAATAGTATATAGTAAGAATTACAGTTGTAGATTATTTATGTTAAACGAAATAAGTTGTTTTTTTAAATTGTTTAAAATTAATATAATCATGCACATTTATTTATGTCTATAAAAAGGCATAGATATAAAACAAAGGCAAAAATTAACTAAATACCGTTCTTGATATAAAATGTTTAGCTAATTGCGCGTTGTAACTGTGCATTGGTAAATTAATTATATTTCTTTGTTTAAATAAAATATAGCAAATAGTATTTATATTTACAGTCTTATTATTATTTAAAACATCATTTCTGTAGTATAAATAACTTGTTGAATAATCTTTGCTTATCAAGTATACATTTTTAATAGGAATTTAATGTTGTATGTATGTGGTAATAATTCATTACCGTAGACATAATTAATCATTACTTGTAAACTCCTATTATTTATGTAAGATTTTAATAAACTGAATACAATTCAACTAATTCTACGCTGTTCTAAATTTCTTAATAATATGTTATTTATCAATTTAGTAAAAAAACTATTTTAAAATCTAAGACAATATGAAAACTTGTTTATTTATGTACAGATTATCATTAATGTATTATTTAGTGGTGTGATATACAAAGCATTATCAGCGGATACATTTTTTAATAAAAAAATATTTGTGTTGCCTTTTTGAAACTAAAGGAAAATTCACCAGATAAAAATAATTTATTGAACATTATAGACAATGGTATTATTAAATTATTATTGAAACATTTTTTTTTAAATTTTTTTTGTTAAAGAAGTTTTATAAAAAGATACAGAATTTTTACACAGATTTATCATATTTAAAGTAAATTATCTATGCTTTATAGCTCCTAAATAATACAATAGAATTGTATCTCTTTTAATTATTAAATATTGTATAATCGTAGTTAATATGGACCACGGAAAAGCATAAAATCTATTATCAAAATATATTACTATAATATATTATATAATTACATATATCATAAAATACCCACTTTTGCCATATCATTTAAGTGATCGGTGACTGTACTAATCTGGGTTTATATATACAATAATAATGATACTATTAAAATGTAAATAGGTGTCGTTTAACGGATTATCTTCCACTCGTTAGTTTTTATTATTTTTTCAATTAAAACGTTTGAAATATTTATGACACAAAATCATCATGAATATGTATATAACGAGATAATAGGATGCAGTATATAAATTATAATTACGTAATATTATGTCTTTTTAAATTATGTATATTCTATTATTACTATAAACTATACTACGACCGAAAATATGTACAAACAGGAAATATTTATACTTACATGGGTATATGACATCATACTTGAGTAAAACATATCGTACATTATATACTCGGTGTGACCTTACCGTTTGTTGGTTATTTTTTATATAGTTTTCAATAATATAAATAATATCTTAAAACGGCGTTCTAAATAGGCAATTCAACTGCACTTCTATCATCTGTGAATTTTCTGAAAGTGTCATACTACATTCGATTTCAGAAACTATAGGAGATAAATATATGTGTTAAAATGTACAAAGAAAATTATGAAATCCGCATACAAAAAATGTTGAATATGCAAAAAAAAAAATTCAATGTTCTAAATAATAGGCACAAAACAAATTTAAAATATAAAAATATTAATTTATAATTAATATTTAAAATAAGGCGAAAAACTGTTAAGCATTTTTATATCTAATTTAACTAAAAAAATTGTTTAAAAATGAACTGTTAAATGTTTACCTTGTTCAACATCTTTACTGATAAATAAATAATAAATACCTAGATTTACAATTAGTTAAGTCGATAAATTATCTACAAGAAGATAGTATTTAGGCATATTAGCGCAATAGATATAAAATGCGCATTTACTATTCAAAATCTCTGAAGATGAAATAATTAGAAGGCTTTCATTTTTAATTCAATTATGATTTATAAATAAATTATTTAAATAAAATACAGAGATAATATTAACTAATATATAAAGTTTGTGATATTATTTTGAGTTTGTAATAAAAATTAATAATACACAATTACTGCATGAAATATTGACAAAAGATCATTTTAAAAACCGACAAAAAAAACAAATCACTTCATTTTTGAACAAAATAAAATAACTACATAGTGTTTTTAAAACACAAAAAGAAATTGGTATTAATAAAATATTATCGATTGGTACCATCTTGCCATTCTATTTAATTTATTTATTATTTTTTTTTTTTTTTTTTTGAAATAACAGAATATGTTTCTAAAAAAATATTTTTGTTGACATATACACATTAAATTAAAATCTATAATATGTCAGAAAAATGGATAAATGAAAAAGCTTTAGCGAAAATATATCGTAGTTGTTTTGCAAACACATGTACTCTTTCTCTAATGAAAACATCAGACAAATGCAATTGTGAATTAGACGAAGATAAATTTTATCTGAAAGTTGAAAAAGTTAATACATTTCAGAATGATATCAAAGTTTCAAATAAAATTAAAACAACTTAGAATATAATTCAACTACAAGAATTACAGAAATATATTAAAATTCAACAAGTTCAATTTAATCGTAATCTGAAGATGATTGTGTTACTTATGTTAGGATCATCAACATATTAAGTCTGATGTTCAGTTGTATAACTTTTCAAGATAAATAGTAAAACTTTAAATTAAAAATTTTTAAATTACCAGGTTGTAAGTCTTATGTTAAAATTTAAGAAAAAAAAAACTAAATAAATTTCAATTACGTACAAGTTTTTCTGGTTAAATAAATATGTAGTAATTAATAATTTATACGAAATTTTTTAAATTGGTTTAAAGTTTGAATTATTGATACTTAAATTTAAGTACATTAAATCTGAAAAAGTAAACAAAATTATGAAAATAATGATAAAAATATGAAAAAACAAAATTAAAGTTAGAACAATTAGAATGGAAAGAATGTAATACAAATATAATCAGAAGACTTCTGAATCAACGAATTAGTAGAATAAATTAAGAATACTTCAAAACTTATAACTTAAGATGAATAATACCAAACATTAAAGAAGAAATATGATGTAAATTTAATTATCTAACTGAAAATAGCGAGAAAATGGAAATATTTACACAACACTTGTTTTTGACAAAATCAATACCTACTTTTATTTCGGGTAATTCAGAAATAAAATATATAATCAATCATAGAGATTTATAATTTTTTATCGACTATTTAAATAATTATTTTTTAGACATGATAAATGTTTCTTATGTTTCACATATTTTTTTTTCAATTTGTGTTAGTACTAACAATTTTGTTACCCAGTAAAAGAATTTAATAATTTAACATAAAGTTCCGTTTTGTAAATAGTTCACTGAAGTTTATAAATATTAATATATATTCATGATTTTTTTTTTTATATATATATATATAAGTGTATTAAGATCAAATTACGACTAAATAATATATTTTAACCATGAATATCGTTTTTTCTTCAAAGAATTTAAGTTATTTCGTTGTAATTAAAAAAAAAAACAAAAAAATTAATCATCATATATTGTAACTTTCTACCATTATTACTATTTTGTAATAGATAATAAAATATTTAGTGTATGTCTCAATAATTTAGGATTTGTTATTTGTGTGCACTCAAAAAAACCTAACTTGTGCTAATATCACAAAAATTTAAGTACAAATAAAACATGTTTTAATTACAATATTAACTTAAAATGTTTAGTCGAATCAAAAAGACGACTCAGATTAACCCAATATACTTATATAACGATTTTGAGAAAAGTTAGATATATAACTTTTTGCCTCTTATCCGTCAGAATAACGTTTCGACAAATTTACTCTAAAATTAAGCTTAAAAGCTAGTTTAGTTCACCAGTATCTTTCACTCAGAATTGTTTTTAGAGGTTAACAACAACTTATCATTGATTTTAACTTCTAACAAATATATTGCATTTACTAAATGACTAGGCATCTATATATATATATATATACGTGTTAGAGATTTCCTCTATAAGTAATCCTGAAAAACATTCGCATATAGTAGATTTTGTGTTTTAAAGAGTAGCATCTGTATAGTAGTTAAAATCAATATTATCACTGATTTCGAATTTATTTCGGAGTGCAAACGAGGTAGACCCACATCAATGTTTATTCTAGCTACAGCTTGCTTAGAGCATATCAAAGGTTTAAGAGTTAAGCATTAAGATTATGAAATTTAAAATCGAAAATAAAATTAAAACTTGATAATGGTTTGTAAGTGAAATAAAAAAAAAAAAAAATGAATACTTAATGAATTAAAAATTAAAACTAAAGGGTATTATGTATAGATAGCGTTATGCTCTTAACAACCAACTCCCTAACTCGTACAACATCCCACCACGTACCTATAAATATATAACAAACACGTATAAACAATTATAAATAATTGACCACCATACATTTTTTCATCGTCATCTTAATTTAGTCTTACACGTGACTCTTACAAAAAAAAAAAAAAAATTATTATAATAATAGTAAATACAATACACCTACTTACGTATACACCATTCTAGGAGGCAATCGATTTCCGTCAGGCGGCATGCATATTCTAAATAACGGCATAAGCAGTAAAGAAAAAAGTGTGTAAAACCGGTGTGTTTTCTTTTGGAATGAAGTATAATATATTGTATAATATGTAGTATTGCAGTTAAGTGACAACTACATCGAATCGCCGTCGTTTTTTTCGTTTTCAATAAGTAAAATGAGTAAAATTTTAAAATAAGACATCATATTATTTGTTTAGAAAAAAATTTCAAAATCTCAGACTTTTAATTTTTAAAAAATTCTAATATTTGCAATACTTAAAATTTGAAAGATTTATGTATAAGCATATAAAAATATATAATATTATACTCAAGATGTGTATTTTTATTAGTTATGAACTATATACATCAAGCAGGTGAAGGAAACATCAGCACTCGAGTATAGTAGTTATATGCGAATACGTATATGTATTACATGAACTATTTTTAAACAACCGAACTACTAATGAACTACGCGGCAAGTCAAGTCAAGTTGAAAACCTATTTATCGATTTTCTGCACTCGACCTATTATATGAACAGGTATTTAATATATACACATACCTTGTATCTTAAGTGACTATCTCACCATGACACGTTTTTTTTTCTTCTAATGCATAATGTGAATAACATAATAATCACTATTCGAGATGCTATATAAATATACCTATTTCGATATGCAAATTGTCACTAGAATTTTTCATTAATACATTTTCAACATCTCTGAACATCAAAACTTGATTAAGCCGTTCAACTTTAAACTTATCTCTTAAAACGAGTGATTGTGAAATCAGTTTCGTGATAAATTAAAAACTCGCCGACATAATACTAATATAGGCACCCTTAAAGGGGAAGTTTAATTTAATGGTTTTTGGCTCCGTTGTCAACCGCCGGAAATATCTGTGCGTCCCATGGAAACGGATGTCAAATCCCCAACCCATTTTCTATATAGCTTTGTTGTTTTAGGAAATGGGATTCCGTTTTCGTGCAATGTCCTCGGTGAAAAATTGTTCTGTAAACGGTTTGAGTGGGTCGCACAAAATACAACGTGACGATTAAGACGATTACTATAATTATTGTAATAATTATTTATCATAATATTGTGTCGATTTTCATTTTCAAACACTCGGCCATATGGAAATTCACTCGATAAATTAATTACGTTTCCTTTGCGGCGCCGGTTTAAATACAGACCATTATAGATCACCCCGCGTAGTTGATACTAGGCAATAAAGTATATTATTATTATGTTGGTATATATAATGGATTGCAATATATACACAAATTTCAATACAAGCTACGGCGCTTAACCTAACCATGTCAGATTAACATTATATTGCGTCGTTCACTTCATGAGGGCAACGGCCCGTTTTATCCCGATATATGAAACACATAAAAATATTACCCGATATAATATAATAATACTATATAATGTTAATGATGTCGACACGGAATCGCACTCAGCCTACGCCAAAGTAATTAATAGGGATAATTTTTTTCTCATACACCCATCACCGACATCGTCACTACCATCATAATGCAGCAGTGCGCTTTTATTATCAATATTGTTTCACCGGCGGATGCCGTATGATCTTTTATACGCACAACGTACTCGCCCCGTCGTCGTCATCGTCATCAGTGATGAGAGTATAGTGATACGTACATTATATTGGGTTAAGGTTTATATTCTCATTATTGTATGCAGGATCGTCAGATTTTCGCATATTATAAAATTATCGAGTTCGACATAACATTAAAATCGTTTGCAATCCACACATATTTAGTAACGTAGAATTCCGAATAACTTGTGTGTATATACATACACATACGCACAAATGTTTAATATACCTACTTGTTTCGTGGTAATAATAATAAATTAGTATGTTACCACGGCGGACGTTGAACATTTCGTGAGTAAAATTATTTTCTTCCTAATTAATCCAATCCGTGTTGTTATTTTATGTTTTCAGACTCCGTACGACTTTGCGAACCTCAAAAATGTATAAAAAGTACCATTCAAAATTGTTCACGTCGCCGAGGGTTCAAAGGTTTTATTTCGATAAAAATGGCGAGTTTAAATTCGTCTATTTTTATCGCTATTATTATTTTCCTCAACTCCGTTCAATTTTCGAGTACGTTGCGCTTGAGTGGTCCCGAACACAATCTTCTCTATTGACGCCAAAACACGAATATATTTCTTATATACATATCACATTATACTTTCTCCGGGAAATAATAAATATTTAAAGAAATATGCACGATAACCGGGATGAAATAAATTATTTCGTAGAATGTATCGTAAATACGCATTCTTTAGTAATTTGTTAGTTATAATAGCAACGCACATAGTAATAATAGTGTATTGTTATTATTGATACGCGACTACTTGATATTATACTCGTTGTGATACTCGTATAGGTACTGTAACTCGATCGTATAATAATAAAAATTTATTTCAATAACAATAATATTGGATAAACAACAAAGAAAAGAAATACGTTTTATACTATTTTTATACATCACAATACTTAGAAAAAAAATTTTTAGTCAAAATACTATAATATATGATACAAATATGATGATGTTTAGTTTAATGTACTCATATAAACGTGAAAACACTTAGGAAAACATAAAATAAATAAATAAAAAAAAAAAACATTCAAAAACAATTTATGCACGTTCAACGTAAATACAAAATTACATAATATAATATATATATATATATATATATATGTCACGTACTTGAGTGCGTGAACTTTTCAATGATCGAATAAGAATATGTATATGGATTACAAATTTAAAGTTTTTTTTTTTTTTTTGTCAACTAAATTATTATAAAATTACTATACGATATATACACCGCGATAATGCTTTCATAAAATTTGTCATGGTCAAAACGCATAAATAAACTTTGGTCTTAAATTACAACAAAATAATATTAATAATGATAATTATAGAAATAATAAATAAATAAATGAAGTGTGTTTTCTGTAATTAAAAAAAAAAAAAAAAACAATAATTCCAAATAAAATTGTTAAAAAAATATAAAATAATCATAATAATAATAATAATAATAATAATATATATAATATATATAATAACGTTATAGATATGAGAAAGTCTAACACAATAAGAATGATATCGTTGTATGATATGATTTTGGGGGGACCCAAGAATCGATCAGCTTCTTGACGGGTGATATCGCCGTTGCCACTAAAGCGGATTGTCATTCGGTCACCGATTTTTTGCCACCGATCACTCTCGGGTAAAGCTGAAAAACAAAAGGACAACAAACGCCCGTTCTATTACACCATTTAATAAACAGTTTCGGCGCGTAAAATAGCAATCACGTCAGTTGCCAGTGAAATGCTTTAAATTCAATTTCGTACACACACAATATATACGCACACGTCACTTTAAAATTAATATTGGGGGGAGTAAAACTGGGGCATTTCCGTCTCCTGGTAAACATCCAATCATGATTTGCATAGCATTGCTTGTAGTCACTTAATAATATTTTATAATATAGATTTGAAAATATTAGTGAGTATTGAATAGGGATTCATAAAAAACTTAATAATATTATGTAAACGATTATGTTTATCATAAAATTGGATAAGGAGAGCGAACTTCTTCACAATGCACGCGCACTAGTGATAAATTCTAGGTATATAAGATAACATGTAATAAAGTTTTGTGCAAACCTTTGCCCTATACCCACTAAAACATAAGATCTAACTCTGGAGCAACCACACTGGCACATACACGCATATACATATGACGTGCACGCACGAATTAACTTACTATATCCAGTTGCATGTACACGGTTATTATTAAACGTGTGGATGGGAGTTCAGTGGTGCAAAAGAAACGTTCGTTGCAGACTATATTAGTGGAGTCCATTTCGTATTACGTTATTAACCAGAAGCTTATTTTATAATATAATAATAACTTAAAATATGTGATATTGTATATGTTACGGTAAATGATGTTAAATGGAAATTAACGTTATTCACCGGTTATTAACGTTATTTACCAAATATACAGGTAATTATCGTTATAAACTGGATAATCACGTTAATGACCAAATACACAGGTAATTGATGTTATAAATCAGATAAGCGCATGAATCTCAAATACTACAATTTGAAAAATTATGTAAGTACCCAGATATTTTTAAAAATAGAATAAATGCATTATTATTTTTTATTTATTTTTACAAGTTTTACTCCCATGACATTTAATATAACATAATTTTTCAGCCCCAAGGTAGGCACAATGCTTATTATTATTACAACTAGTCTTGCAATGACAACGCTGGTACCTTCGAGGGCTCGCAACCGAATTATTACTAGCTACTTCCCTCAGTGTCAACTGTCTACCATATGCTAATTTTATCACATTGTCCATGTCTAATAGATTTTATTTGCAAACAGCTATTTTTGGCATGTGAAATAATATTTAAGAAAACTATATTCCGTACTTATAAAATAATAAAACAAATTTTAATTTTAATAGTATATTTTTTCATTAAGAATTAACTTACAGAGTTTGTATAAATCATGTTCAACTTGAGTGACAACTGATAGTATATTTTGCATAGAACCACGAGCTCTATCAACGTTTGGTATAAATACACATACAGTTAAGCCTATTTCAAGCTGAGGAAACTTTTCTTTAGAAAATTTCATCATTTCCTCTCCTTGTTTTTCTAAATTTTTTTTTGAATTTTTACATACAATACAAATATTTTCTTGACAATCATCAAAAAAATATTTAAAATAATTTTCAAATATTTATATTTTAGTTTTATTTTTGTTATATTTAAAATTCGGAAATTTATCGTTAAATAATTAAAAAATATTTAAGTACCAAGTTCCGAATTTTTTTCTGCGATTTTTATGATTTAATTTCCGATTTTGTCTTCTTTGATGATTGGTTCTTTGGTTATTTTTTTAAATCTTCCGCAATAACCTCTTTTATTTTATAATCAGATCAAAATTTCCCAAATCATACGGTTATTAACGTTATTCACTAGAAAATAACGATAATTCCCACATTCGTAGGTAAATAACGTTAATAACCGGCGAATAATGTTAATTTCTGATATAACATCATTTACCGTAACATATATACCTATATTAATTGATATATGCGTAAATAATACGAGTAAACTAGAGAACGTAAGCAATTTTTTTGTTAATTTTTTTATTCCCCCAAAAATTTTAATGAAAAGTTAGAAAAATTACGTTTATATACATTTTCATTAAACTGTTTAATTTGAGATCTTTTGTTACGGGGATTTATACATCATTTTTTTTTTCACCGAAGAATCTATTAATATGAAGAAAAAATCCAATAATACAACTCAATTAACAAGAAATCTGAAACTTAGAAATCTATTAGTTCTGACATGACCCTTTTAAATCCTAAGTAAATAATCGTCAAATGGAGACATGTACGTGTTGCAGTGATGAGAGATAATTTTTTTTTTCAATAACTATTTTGAAACAGCAAAAATAAAATAAATTAACGCGTTCTAAGCCAAACATATTTTTATTAGAAAAACATAATTTTTTTTTTTTTTTTTTTTAATGTATTCCTAACAAAACCATGATAATACTTTGGCCCAATAGAACATTATTGACAGTATTATATTATGCGTTTATTAATTTAATATAATTGCTTTTGAATTCAAAATAAAACACAGTTGTGTACTACCATCATGTTTGACAGGTATAAAAGTATAATGATGTTAAATATATTTATAATAATATATCAAAGCTCATTTATGGAAACGATCGTATAAGTTATATTCATTCATGTAAAATGTTTTTCTGGGAAACTTTGAAATTTAATATATAATATATATGTTTGTTTAATATAATAATAGTGTCGAACGATGAAAATGTCACGTGCAATAAGAATTAATGAAATTTTTCAATTAAAATCAATTAACCGACTAAAATATTATAATATCAACGCGGCAATTGTATGGAACCTGAGAGATTACAAAGCGTGTTTCCATAAACTCATCATAGGCCACATTACCACTTGATAATTTAATACAGCTTTGATTAAGATTTAAATTTAAAAAGTTTGTTTTTTTTTTATATATATATGTACCTACTCGATTTTATATTAAAATTGAAAATTGAAATAAATATTCAATTATATTTTGAGATAATATTTGGATAAATTGATAAGTTATAAATTATTTTATCAATGATTTTTACAATAGATGATTTTACTGGAGCTTATTCAAAACATAAGCACAAATAAATTAAATATATAGTATATACATTAACTATAATGAATAATTTTTTAGTAACCTATAAATTTTAGTGTGAGCTGATAAAAAAGAAGAAAACTCACCCCAAGTAAATTTCGTGGCACGTATCCTTCGCGGTCGTCAATCCTCGACCACCACCATTCTCTTTCCGTGTCGTCGCCTTTCCGTAGTACGACAATCCGGTCGCCATCATCGAAAGTTAACTCATCCTGGTTGTGCGCCTCATACCCGAAAACTGCATACACTACACCGTTGTTCATTATGCCTAACTTTTCTTGGACACCTTTAAACATAACATAGCGTTTCAGAATTTAGTACGATTAATATTTTAGTAAATGTTTTATGAATATTTATATTTATATAACTATATTATTATGTTGTTTTTTGTTACGAGAATTATGTTATATATCATTTTGTACATATATAAGTATAACATAGTAAATAAATTAGATTTCAAACATTTTATACTCGGATAAAAATATTCTGTTAGTTTCAAATTTGGTGGCGTACGCAGAATGCGTCGTAAATTGTGATGTTGATGATAAGAGTTTACAATAAAGGCAAATAATTAAAAATAAAAACAAAAGCATTATTTAACTCACTATAAAGAAACTCTGAACACCCGTCAAAACCCTCTTCGTCCTCCTCGCATTTTTCGGCGGCTGTCTCCTGGTCTGACAACGTGGTGGCAAATATGCACGCCCCGTGCTCCACTAGAAATCGGACCATGGCGAGGTTGTTACAGCTGGCGGCACAGTGTAATGGCGTCCTATGGGCATCCAAAAAAAAATAAGCAATCGTAAATTATAGTTAATATGGTCTTTCTTATTAGATATTATATAATCGTGTTTTAAAAGAATCACGCCCGTAGAGGGTTATATAGTAATAATAACTGTGACTTGTGAGTATACGAAGACAGGTCACTGAAAGACGACGCTCACCTTAACTAGCCAACGCCACACATTTAATTATATTTTAATTGCATACTAAAATATTGAGATTTCAGTATGTAAAGTATGATATTATAATAACCAGCAAGCGTGAAAATAGACATCATAAAATAAAGTATATAATTATGATTTATAGCATGATTGCATATCATAACTTTCAAGTTTATAAAATATTGTTTTGTACTGAGTTGGATTATTTTTTACGTTATAAATAAGAAATTCAATTTCGCAATAAAATTCTCACTGAATACACACACACACACACACACATATATATATATATATATATACACTTGTAGACGACGACTGAGTTTTATATATGCTTACGTAGTGACTAGTGACTATATACTAAACAGACTTGCGAGACTTATCGATTTTTAAGGGTTCGATGAAAAGAATTGCATGACGAGTTTTAATAACTTAATTATAAAATATATATTCACAGCTTATTGTGTTCGTTAATAGATTTAATATAACCCCGTGTTTATATATATATATATATATATATTTATAAGTGTTATATAACTGTAATCTAACAAATGTTCACTCGGTACAATAATATAATAGTAATCCAATAATACATAGGTTTAGCACGTAATTTAATCATTTAATTACTACTAATACTTAATATACTATGTTATATGATATGAATGGCGGTAGAAATATCAATTTGTATTTGCGGAGCAACTAGAAGAAAAATTATTTTTTCATCGTACTAATGGACACAGACTAATTAAAAATGATTAAGTAGAAAGATTACTATGCGCGCTGCAAAATATTGTTTTAGATTTATTAATTATATAATATCTACGGGTGGGAATATTTCAATTTTTGTAAACTCGATTTTTCATTAACAGCCAAGTCAATTATTATAATTTATTATAGATAAAAAGCATGAGTATGTAAATTAAATATAAATTACTTTAACAATGCAAATATGAACGACAATTCGTCATCAGATCATTCAATAAGTACAAAATATAATAATAATATTTGCACTGAGCGTATAAATCTTATAAACAGACTTTAAATTAAAAAAAAAATATATTGCTACGAAAAAAAACATCAATTTCATTTATACACTTTAATTATAAGATTTTATTTTAACTTTTTTGAACATTTATTGGGCTATTTGCGAATTTCTTTATAAATTGATTCATTTAAATATTTAAGGGACCTTAAACGATATTTATAAACCTTAGATTTTATGTAACTATAATGAAAACCGTTTGGTATAAAATTTGAGAAGCTGAGTACAAACATGCTCAGGTGGACAGCTACAGACATGTGAAACAAACATAATCACAACCATTCTACGACCCCTAATAACTATAAAATGTCCTACTGAAACTAAGAAAGGCGATTAGCCATACCCTTTATTTTCAAACGTTATTTCACATTTTTCGTTTATTTATTATTCATTTTTTTTTTAACATCATTTTAATTTTTTTGAAAATTATTTTTTAGTATTTTATCTGGCTCATACATTTATAGAACTCCGCTAGTTTTAATTGCGGTGGTTTCAGACGTTTTATTAAGTAGCTGCTGAGCATTAAGTACTTTTACAAGCTATAAATTAATTAATATTCGGTAATCATTTATTGCTCTAAATTATACATACAATTTGTCAAATTTAGGGAAGTGACAAATCAGTTTATAAGAAAAAAATTTAATTCAAATAAATTACACATACATTTCGTGACACATGGTATTAATAGTGATAACATTAATAAAAGAAGGTTACTATTTATTACTAAATAAAAATGAAAATGTGTCATCCAGTGGAATGACTTGTCATTATACGACCCTCGAATAGAGTATATTTATACATTTTTTATCAGAGAAATAAAATTTAGAATTCAAAAACCATGAAAAATGTTTGCAATAATATGGGTACTTTATATGTAGAATATAAAACATGTGATAATTAGAGAAGTCGGTCGAAACGTCAATGGTTTTTTCAACAGATTAAAATATGGAAAAATAACAAAATATTAACAAATCAAAGTTTATTATTACCATAGTAAACATTAAAAAAATGTATTGTAACCATTTTTTTGTAATAAACATAATTGTCTAATAAAATTAAAAATCAAAAATATTTATAAGAACAAATAATTTATTTTCGTTTTAAACACTATAATAAAATAATCAAAATTATTATCATTAAGATTATAAATTATTTACCACCTACTTATGCATTATTTCATTTTATCTTTACATATTATAATATTATTTAATTAAAAACATGTATGTTTTACTATAAGAAAATTAAAATTCTTAAAGTATAATTTTTATATTTTTATTGAAAAAATTATAATTATCTCAATATTTTATAAGTTTCAATATTTCGACTGTCGGAATTTTAACGTTACAACGTCTTATACTTTTATAGATTATACTTAGATAGAAATTGTATTTAATAAGAGGAAAATTCAAAATAAATTAAAATTAATCAAATATAATTTAAAACATTCAATATCACTATAAATATGAATATAACAATTTTATAACTATATCTGTATTGATTTTGCAATAGTCTAATTTCGATAATAAATATGATCTAAATCATTTTAAATCTAAGATTATCATTGTATTCTAAATAGATATAAAATTTATATAGTTTAGTCTTAAAAGTTATAAATTTTATTCAAAACTTAAAAAAGTCAGGTTAAGTGTATTTTAATGTTGTTATTTGTAATTATCTTAAATAATATTAAAAACTTTTCTGTATAGTTTATATTTTAAATAACCTTCTGTAGATTTGCATATAATTTTTAAATATAACATATGTTACAAACCTTTAAATTTTCAGTATATTATATAAATAACATTTTTTTTTTTTTTTTTTTAAATAAAGGTTAATAAAATAATAAATACTATACAACCCTTAAAATCCAAACATAACAGACTATATTTACATTATGCTATTGATTTTATATACTCACCATCCGTCGGAATCTTGGGCGTTTACATCACAACCAAACTTAACTAAAAACTTAACAATGTCTATATGGCCGGCGCATATGGCATTGTGTAGCGCAGTTATTCCTTCATCATTGGCTGCGCTGGGATCTCCCACCTAAAATAAATAATAATACAATGATATTAATAAACAATTTACACAGTTAAACGTTTTAGAAGTTTTTCAGAAAGAAATTCAAAATATATTATTGATTTCATAAATATATATATATATACATATTATACATATACATATAATTATACGTATATAATAAACTAAGTAATTCTTTCATCAAACAACACATATTATTTCATAATGTATTAAGATTTTTGAATATATTTTATTTTACATAATGCTCTGAAAAAATCTATTTTCTTTCGAAAAAACTTTTTTATATTATATTACCTATATTTCTTTAAGAACCATATAAAGACCAAACAGAATTATGTCTGTCTGTGTTACAAGATACTCTACACATAATAAACTACAACTTATATACACAAGGGACTATTATTATTATATACTGCACCCAATACTAACTACCATTTTTGGATATTATTTTAAGTACTATGTTTTACTTTTAATTTATACATTGATTTAGATAAAACTGTTAATTTCGAATAAATATGTAATATAATGTTGATGTGAAAGCTATATCGTAAAGCAATTCACAGAATGAGCAGTACGCATAGTTTAAATTATTTGATAAGTCTGTTTATTTATTTAAATATTTTTGTCGTTATAATTTTTACTTTTTGAATGACAAAAATAATTTATCAATTTCACATTCTGATTCAGAATATTTTTTGAAATATTTGAATACCTAAAAATCGAAATTCTGGCGAATATTTTATGAGTTATAACTTATAAGTATTTAAAGTTTAAGTGAGTGAAGTAATAGACCAACGTTTTGTAAGGTTTAATCGTATTACGCAGTTCACCTAAACTTAAAATACTTATAACTCATAAACTACTCGTTCGAATTTTGATTTTTATATATGAACAAACTCCAAAAAAATATTCTACTTAAAAATATATATTGTCTTTTAAGAAAGTAAAACATTAAAAAACTAAAACGATAAAAATATTATTTTATTTGGACTGAAAGTTATGTAAAAATATATTTTCAAAAACGTTAAATACATTTTTAAAGAATCAATGTTATTTGATAAAACACTCTGTATATATACCTATCTAATCCTATTAAATGCATATATATTCAG
The DNA here is from genome assembly GCF_002803265.2 of Melanaphis sacchari. NCBI lineage: Eukaryota > Metazoa > Arthropoda > Insecta > Hemiptera > Aphididae > Melanaphis > Melanaphis sacchari. Next base: position 528,034 of record NW_020271477.1, read on the forward strand.
TATACACGTTACACTGAATTCGATAATTGAAAATTAGTTTGAAATAACTTAATATCTCCGCTTATACCCAATTTCCCGAACACCAACCTCCTAACCATCAGATGGCAAAACACGATTAGGTATATCTCGTAAATAAAAAAAAAACCTATATAGAAAACTTTTGCTGTCGAGACATGTATGTAATTTAAATAGTAATAATATTTATAATAATCAGTACACTCACTTGTTCAGCGGTTCGCATAACCAGCTCGAGTTCACCCTCCAACGAGGCGTCTAGCAGCAATGCAAGCGGGTCGAATGATACCCGTCGCTTATGACCGATACTTCCGCCCGACTCCTTGAGATTGCCTTTTTTCCGTACAATCAACCTGTTCCTGCACTCTACTGCAAAGACATACACAATATTACTGGATGCGCAACAATTCAATATAATTTCGTAAGTCGATAAACCACAAAAATACGTAATCGGAGGATACTCGACAAAATAAGTGATTTAATTTATAGGTATATAATAATACTATATATACGAGTATAGTATGTGATAAAATATTAATAAAAAAGACTCGCTTCTTTCTTAATACTAACATTTTTGTCTTTAAACATCGATAGAAAATATAGGCTAAAATTCATATGAAATCGTATTGAACAAAACTATAAAATTTGTATTATCCGATAAAGTCGAAAAGGTGTATTCTATTTCTTACCTAACATATTATCACATGAAATCAACCAAAAAAAAAAAAAAATAATAATAATAACAATAATAATAATACGTAGTAGTTTTCAATTGAATGTTATAATATGCAGGTTGAATGACTAAACTAACAAACCTTAGGTGAATTGGAAAACAATAATATTATATTGATATGTGCACAACCGTCAGCAATAAGCGAAATGTTACACCTAAACGCTCGCAATGTGAGTTATTTTAGTAGTTTTACTTTCGTATACATTTACATATAAATCTATGTTAAACCGTATCAGTGTGGTTTAGAGATAATTTAATAGGTAGGTACACATTACACACTTTTATATTATACGTCATAACGTGATAAATCCAAACAAAGTTTCTCGATTTAAACACATAAGTATAAGACACTTTATTTTATGGTGCGTATCTATTAAATATTATAGTAAAGTCATATGCAACTTAAAGTAATGGAAATAAAAATAACGAAATCGTCTAATATCATTAAAAATGGCGTTGTGTAATATTCAAAAGGTTTGTCGTCATAATATCGTCAAATGAGTGTTGGGAATTAGGATATTGTTACAATGATATATTTTACCGGTTAGTTGACGTAAAATCCGTATAATTCTAATTTTTCTAAGAAAAATATTTATTTTTTATATATTGTAATAAAATTGCTTAAAAGTTATATAATTGAACATTATATTAAATTCTTCAATATTATATGTAAGCAACTAAAATCGTATTTTTATGCGCAAATAGTCTATACCTTTAACTCGATAAATTAAATTTTCTCTCTTTAAAAAATAAATCATAGTCTCCATAAATAAATAATTGTTTTAAATCGCATACAATTAATTAATTCAAAAAAAAACCTTCAAAATGCAGTGTTAGATTTCACTTATACTAGTCATTACAATGCAATGCAGTAGGTCACTAGTATGGGGATTTTTATAGTTATAAAATTTGAATTCAGCAAATATAATTTAAAACAACAAATTATGATTTTGAACGAAAACGGTGTTTTAGTTTTTATCACTAAATCTATTTTATGATTTATTTTTATTACTATAAATTACTATATTATGTAATTACAATATGTACTAAGATGTATTGAACACATTTTTATAGACAATATCATATATTGACATGTATTAATAGCATTCATTATTTTAAAATGTATTAAAATTTTTGAAAATAATTTTAAATACTTATAACCAATATAATACTCCTCTGAATTTTAATTTTTTTCTATGAAAATGCTCGAAATATTATGTTACTTAAGAATATGAAATTAAAAGAGTATGTTGTCATTTAGAAAAAAAAAAACTTAATAAATTTTAACGATAAAAAAATATTTTTAAAAACATAAATATATTTTGGAATAATGAGTGAATAAAATAATTGTGATGCAAAAAGCTTAAAGAATTTCTAAATGATTTGATAATATCATGTATGTATGGAACATAATAAAATATACGTAATAGTGAAAAACGTTAAGCCCCATACGACTAAATTGTTAGTGGAAGTTAATTTTTTTTTTTGTTCAAACTTTCAATTTCATAAATTTTTAAACTACAAAGATCTAAAAAAAGTGAGCATATTTTTCATATAGATAATATGCTTACTTTAAATATTTTTAAATTGCAACATAAATAATTTATAAGAAATCTTGTATTACATATTTTTCCAGAATGAGAGAATGAGAAAAAATAATTTTTTCAACATAATTAAAAAAATATATTTATTATATTAAATGCCTCAAAAATAAAAAAAACATTTGAAACATTATATTATATCTAGAAACATATAATATGAAAATATTATGAAAAATTAAATAACTTTTATGAAAAAAAAAAACTTATTTTTGAATTAAAGCAAAATAAATTTTATATTAGATCTTCTCAGTTATTTTGAAAACTAATGAAAGTTTTACAGTATTAATCTAAAAGAACCGATAATATTCAATTTTTCATAAAGATTAGAATTTTTTCTGATTTGAAACATAATAAGAGACAAAAAAAAAAATAAATAAATAAAACGAAGAACTCACCACATAATATTTTGGGAAAAATATTTATGAATAGTTGTTTCGTTGATCGTTTTTATCAAACTAACAAACAACAAGTAACAATAGTGGTATTTAAACTTTTGGTAAAATATCAAATAATTATATTCTTTTTCAATCAAAATTGTATTCCGTAAAATTTAAAAAGAAACATGTTGACTAATTCATTGTTGAAGCATTTAATTAGTAAATAATACAATCTCCAAAAATGTTGTACGTAAAGTGTAAATGATTTAGTATAGGAGCTACAAATAAAACATATTTAAATCAAATTCAAATTTACGCGCAATGTTATATTATGTTCCGGCGTTGTGGCGTACGTATAAGAGTAAATTCGACATAGAAACCCATTAGCCTAAACGATCTGTAGTTTACCTCCCGCGAGCATTATAATATACTTACTACGCTATACGTCTATATGTTGTACAATATATATATATATATATATATATATATATATAAATCGGGCATGGATTATCGAACCATGAATTAGCATATTATTTTCTTCTATAGCTCAGTTGCCCGTAAATAGTCAGATCAAAAGCAAATTTCATCCTAGATAATAATGTTATATAGCGTTACCTTTTCTTCGCATTTGTTGTTCATAGATTGAATTATTTATTATTATTAGATTATATTTCGAGACACTCGTCGTGCGTTATATTTTATATCCTACAAAGATACGTGTTTTATCAAAAAAAAAAAAAAACGAGTATTTTTTATTGAATTCCCATACTATTTTTAAACTTATAATTCGTTCGAATCCTGTAGTTTTGTGGTCGATGACATTTTAAAAGTAGAATTTCTGATATAATTCTTTTAAGTACAAAATAAAAAATATAAAGAAAATAATGCAATTTTGAAGAATTTATTCTTTAAGATAACGTACTGACGCACAGTGCCTCGAGAGATTAAAAGTAAATTAGGAAGAATACAATTCAGTATAGTATTGTAAATTTCATACAATATTAACAATACGCATTAACAAGTCAACGTCACGAACAAAATAATATTTCAACAATGTGAAAATCTCATTTATAATATTATTATACCTATTATTTCGATACTACAAACTTAAGTTGCCGAAAACATGAACATATATAAATAGATGCTGCTTGATTGAAGTCCAGGTATTTGTACAATTTAACGTGGGATGTATTTGAGTGTTTGAACATCGAAATAAAAAATTTAAACAAACTCTTGGGTGTTTACGATTGTTATTATTTAGACTAATAATATTTTATACGAACGGAAAAGATTTTAATAGAAACTTAATTTGAAATTCTATTTTGGAACTTAATATTTTAATTTATAGGATATTTTTAAGAATATTATTCAAATTTGTAAAACATTATTGATAGACAATACTTGACTATAAAAGGATAAAACACAGCGTATACATTTTAAATATGTTTTTTAATAACGAGAAATATTTAATAACAAACATCTAATGAACCTAATAAAATCTTTGCAAAACCCTGTTTCTACATATATCAATGTGCGTAAAATAAAATCTTCCTTTTAAAGTTAGAAAGTAATGATAAATATAATGACATTTTTGTAAGAAAGTTATTGTTTTTCATTTAATTTTTTAACGAACTCTTACCGGATATGTCGTCTCTGCCCGAGTCTTGGCCAGAGTCCGGCGATGAAGAACTGTGGTTGCTATTACTGGTATCGTCAGTGGACGAAGACCCACCACATCCAACAACACCTATGTTGTTGCCTCCACCACCAAAACGTGTCTCCAGTTCGTCAATGCGCTGGGCGACACTAACTGCTCGTGCTCTGTCCGTTTCATCGGTCGCTGCAGCCTGAGGATCTAGTTGCCTGACAGTTGATGAGGTGGTAGTGGTGGAAGTACCAATAACTGACGGAATCTGTGCTGGTTGTTGTTGTTGTTGTTGTTGTTGTTGTTGTTGTTGTTGTTGTTGTTGCTGCTGCTGCTGCTGCTGCTGTTGAGGTGGTGCGACGGAGATTCGGTGTTGCACTGTCTGATGGTTATTGTTAATGTTATTGTGATGATGGATAAGATGATGGTGGTTATTGTTGACTTTGCTCTCGCTCCCAACGATATCTGTCACTGGATAAGAAGTGGTTCGGCTGAGCAAGAGTGATGGCAGTCTAGAGGAGAGTTTTGCTTCGTGGGATGGTGGCTGCTGTTGTTGCTGATCCTTTGATTCGATTGGAGACGCAGCTACCGTAATAGACGACTGTTGTGGTTGTAATGGTGGTGGTGGAGGTGGAGGGGGAGGTGTTCCTTTAGTAGTTGATATGTTCACAGACCGCACGCTATCCAACAGATGTTCACCACTTCTAGACAGTGAAGAAACAAATATTCCAATTATATTATCATAGATATTATACATCTAAAAACGCACACATAGATAAAATGCATTAACTCAATACAATTTTTTTTTAATTTGTCTTAGATTAAAATTACTTATTACAAAAATTATAGAAAATAATATTTTTGAGGGTATAAAATAAAAATCGTTTCAAAATAATTTATTATTTATTTAAATTTACTAGAAAAAAAAAAAATCGAATATAAAGCCAAATAATAAAATATAAGACTAACATGTCAAATTCTCAAAAATATTATCTTTTATAATTTTTGTAATAAGTGATTTTACTCTAATGTAACTTAAAAATTATGAAAAATATTTTATCTATGTTGACCAATGCATAATTTAATAAAGAAAATAAATAATCGCTGATATTCCCTTAATTTTACTGGATGACATAAATAGTAATTAAACTAGTAACTATATATATATATATATTCTACATTAAAATAAAGAGCTCTTAATGGTAGTGCTGATTTTAATTGAGTCTTTATACCGAAAAAAAATAAGGACACGCGCGTTATGTGATAATATTATAAATACACATAGATAACATAAACTTTTTCTACATTAAGAACAGTAATTTTCATAATTTTCACTTAAACTAGAATATTTTTCACACTGCATGTCGCAATAATAATTTTGATAATATTTTATACGTTGTAAACATTATAACACTCACTTGACATTGCTACCGAACGTTGATCGCATGGATGCTGAACTTGACGAGTTGTCGGACTCTGACGAATCCACCACGTTTCCAAAGCCAGGCTTGATTGACGCTCCAGCAATGCCACCGTTGGGTATCCGCGGCGGGGGAGGCGTCAAGTCTTTTTGAAGTGGCGCTGGTCTGGAGTCGGTATAGTACGTGCGGCCACTGCTAGCTCCTCCTAGACCCCCGTCTTCCGACAACGGGTCTGGTTGGTGATACTGAGATATGTGGTGATGGTAAGCGTTTTGCCTCGGTGGCGGTGGAGGCGTACAAGTCTTGACAAGTGGTGGAGGAGGTTTGGGGGGTAACGCCGGTTTTCCGACGGTCGGAGGGCTGCCAGCCCGGTCCGTACCAACCGGTTGTTCAGACTCTACCGCTACCCTAATCGGTTGTTTTGATTCTTTAGAAACCACTTGGTTCGTTGCCATGGAATTTAATACTTGAGGCTGCACCGGCTGTACCTTGGTCGAAGACGTTTGATAAATGGGCGACACACTGCTTGTCGGTTTCTAAAGAAAAAATTGGTTTATTGATACTATTATTTTAGTAGCAAAATAATAAAGCATATGATAGAAAATCACATTACAGCAGTGGTGAACCACGCCTTAAAGTTATTATATATTATTCTTCGAAATTGAATTACGGGATATTAAATTAAGTTCGTCTTGAATTTCGTACGCCTATATATACATTACCAAAACCTTGTATTAGACTATTATACGAAAGGAAAACCTGTAGGCTCTTTTTAAGACTCGAATTGACGGACTATAACAACCACTGCGATAAGGGCGATATTATTAATCGTTGTAAAACGCCTTAATCCCTCTACATAACGATTATTCTGACGTTAAACGCGCACAACAACATAGTCTTGATTAATACTCTAAATGATTCATTTTGATACTCCGTGTTTCATTCTCACCAAAACCCGGATGAAATAAAGTAGGTACTATTAAATCAACGTGAAAATACGGTTTCAAGTTAAATCGATTCATTAGCATAAATGAATTCGAAATAAATACGTGTATATAATGTAATATATGTACATTGAAATATTTATATATATATTATACAGGTCATGTTCTTGGGAAAAATAATAAATATAATATAATGTCAAATAAGATTCAATTACCTGATGATTTATTATCCCGGTTCCGCCGACTGGTTGGCTTCTAGTCACTAGAACCGGAGGATGGTGTATTGAATAGTTTAAAGGCCTATAACATAATATTGATAAAATGAAGAGTATTTTATTAAACAATATAGTTAAATGATTATGTATGTTATAAAAACAAGCATTAAACATGCTACTGTACCTTTGAGAAACATGATTGGACGACGAGAGTGGTTTCGTGTGATATACTTGAGCGTTTATAGGTCTGCTAGAACTCTGCATTTGTAAATTTTGACCCAGGTTTGTTAAAACTTGGCCGGCCAAAACTGACTTTTTATTTTGAGCCGTTCCGTTAATTTTTTGATCGGCTCCATAGCAGTTGGTGTTATTATTGACTAGGTCTCTATTAATGTCGTCAGCCATATCTTCGTGTTGACCAAACCACTGTTGATGCTGGTTCTGTTGTTGTTGCTGCTGCTGGTTCTGTTGCTGTTGGTTATGTTGTTGTTGGTGATGATGATGATGTTGTTGCTGTTGTTGCTGATGTTGATGCTGTTGGATCGCCGATTGATTTCCACTGAAGTTGGCCAATGGTGAAAATTTGGTATTGTAGGGTAATGTCTGGTATTTAGGGTCAAACTTGCTACCCCCAAAATATGCGAGATCACCTGGGTTACCGTTTGTCTGTTGTTCAATTTTGTAATTGTTATTTGACGGTGGGTATTGTTGTTGGTATGGGTCCATCATCGGTTTCTGGACCAGAGGCTGCTGAGACATTGATTTTTGCTCAGGCCTACTGGACCGTCCACCATATGACTGTGGGTCGCCGTTGACCGTGGCATGACTAAGAATGTTATCTTCGGACTTGCGTAACATTGAATTTTTGCTCATCGCGTCCGGTATATGATTAAACGGCTCAATGGCTGCAACATTGCCACCACCACCATTCATTTTACCATCGCACAACGGCATCATTTGTTTACCCAGACCGCCCAGAGATCTTTAATAAAAAAAAAAATATACATTTTAGTATATTTGTTGTTAGACAGATTTTATACATACAAATATATGATAAATATTTTAAAATTGAAAAATAACCACATCAGTATATAGGGAAAATAAGATAGATAATTATATTGTGATCACAATATTCGAGACTATGCACTTTTGCATGTTTGACAGATTACATATAAACACAATCTAACAGCATAACGGCTTGAATCGCAAAAAGCTAATACGTTTATTTAAAGAAACTAGAATTTAAATAAAAACTAATGTGGCAAAATCTCATAAAAATCGCTTTGTAAAATATTATTCTGCTAAAAAATGGTTACTTACCTATTATTATGGCCTGGTTTATTTGCCTGGATTTGATTGGCAAGCTGTTGGTTGAGCAACCTCTTCCTGTGTAACCTAGCTTGTAGTTCGGATATTCGCCGATCAATAGATGCCATTTCCTCTTGTCTTTTGGAAAGAACTTCACGTTGTTGTACTAGCCTAGCAGTTTGCTGTTCTCCTAATTTGTTTCGATACTTCAAAATTAAAAAAAAAACAACATTAAATGTATATTAGTGTTATATAACATATTTAATTAAAAAAAAAAAAAAAAAATAGTATCTATTTGCAAATATTTTAATTTAACTTTATTAAACTATAACTACAATTGATGAATAATAATTAAGACTCACTAATAACTCAGCTCGTAGTTTGTCAAGTTCTATGGAAGCCGGAGACGTAGGCTGTGCATGACCTCGTCCTTTATGGACGTCTTCAAGTTGTCTAGTTAATTCGTCCACTTTAGCCACAGCCATTGTAAGTTCTTTTTCTTTTTCATTAAACAAGGCACGAATCGATTCCAGATCAGAAGCTAGAACAACAAAGTAAAAAGTTTAAACGTGATAAATGTGTTTTATTTGTAGTATTAAATAATATGAAACTCAATTACGTTTGGGCCTCAGAGCAAAAATAAAAAAATAGTCACTTGATAAGTTGCAACCGGAAAATCAACCTTTAGGCTAATCTTAAACTGTCACAATTTTTAAAACCACTATCCAGCCAAAAAATAAAAATAAATAAGTAAATAACTTTGTCCTAACCTCTAAAGGATTTTTGGATGTTAAATTTTACTGTAAAATAATGAATTCAATCCTTTCGTGACCTGTCAAAACCTGATCATACATTATACGTTTAACAAAGCGTAAGATACCTATTTTTATTGTCAAATTTTATGGTAAACTGTAAGAAATAAGTTTTAATTATTTGTGAGGATACTATAAATATAGAAATTTTTTAATTAACATTAAAATTAATTCAATTTCAGTTAATGATAAAACTACCTTAACAAAAATATTATAAATAAATGTACATCATATAAATTGTGTATACAAATAACTTTATCATAATTTACTGTTAAGTGTATAAATAAATTATCTTCATAAATATAATTCACCGTTACTGATTTAAAATCTCCAATTTTCCATTATTCTATTTTATGTAACAAAAACAAAAAACTATTATAATTATTTCATTACGAAATGTTTGATCGTGAAATGAAATTAATTTTCCTTCGCACTTTTATGCAGGAAACTGAATATTACAATAATTTCGTTGTTATTTTGTATTAAATTTAAAATACAGTAGTATGTAGTAAATAAGTGATAACGAAATTAATGAGTAATATAATAACTTCGTGCTTAGGAAAAATTGATATCTTACATTTATTTCGTATTATATATATATGATAAAAACAAATTAATTATTTTTATTTTTGTTTTTTTGTTTATTTTTTTTTTTTTTTTTTTTTTCATAAGAACTATCAAAAACATGAAACGTGTAAACCAATATATTTTTTACTTCACTAAAAATCTTAAATAATATATATATATATATTTTTTTTTTTAATAATAATTTTAAAACGAAATATGAAAAAGTATTTTATATAAGAATATATTTAAATACAATTAATTTATATTGAAAAACTAATAAACTGTTTGAGTTTTGATAAATTACAATTGTAAAAAAATAATTAAACATAAACTTAAAGTTATATAATTTTTCACGAAATGTTGAAAAACAATAACAATTTTAACAACTACATCGGTTATATATACTATATTACAATATACATTAAGATACATGGTTTACAGAATTAAAGCAAAAGTATCACCATGACATTAATCATATTTATAATATGAATCAGAATAATTTTTAATGTTAAAGAAATGTGAAACATTAAATATAATAATCAATTCAAATAATTTGTTATCCTAAAAATTATTAATGACATTTAAAATTTAAACAATACATTAAAAATGATTTCAACGAGTTAGAATAATATTACGAGTATTAATCAGACAACATCCTTTAAAAAATAATAATCACATCATAAAAACGACAATTAAAGTTGATGCAGTTATGTATACAATATATATTATATACATACATCGTATATTATTATATACACATTGACAGTGTAAGAAAATCAAAAAAATTCACAATAAAACGAGTATTATACCATGTATAATGTATGTATATCATTGAAATACGAACACATTGTTCTGATAATCGTCAACTGAACATGTAAAAAGTGTAATTAATATGTAATTATCGTATCAAATGACAAAAAAAAAGTTCTAAACATAATACGCTTCATCGTTGAGTATGTTTTTATTTCCTTGACGAAATCGGCAATTGGAGTACTTTGTCCTCTAAGTTCGTTGTACTTTTTAACAGGTTGAATGGCATTTGTTCCATCTCAAAGCACACCGATCTATGTGTAAATGTATACACATGATATATGCGATAATATTACACACATCTGGTTGGAAACTACGTATATATATATATATATATATATATATATATATTATATGCCTACTCATATTAGTACACTATGTGTAACCATAGGTCCCAAAACGACCTATACGTCATCGATGTTTTAATATAAAATACGTCAAGATATTGCACATATCAATACATTATTTTTTCATCTCTGTGTTTTGTATAAACTTAACATTGAAAATTGTTGCGAAATAGCATGTGACACGTGACTTTTAATCTACCATTGTAAATATTTAAATCACAATAATAAATTTGACGTTTTTAATTGTAGACCAAATACGTGGTGTGAGTATTAATATTTTTGGTAACACGGAGTAGGTAAGTCTGTAATCTTGTTGTTGCAATGCCGTTAAACTAATTAAATAACTATTTGAAATGCTGTTGTAAACAACTGCAGTTGAAATTACTTCGATTCAAAATTACTTTCAAAATACCACTTTCGAAAACAGACGATCATACATTACGTAAATAAGTAGGCGAATTTTTGAAGGAATACATAAAGGGGAAGTGAAAAATAAAAATACCACCGTGTGACATTATAAGATACGGGTGTTTGGTAAAATAATAAAATATACAAGCAGACCGCACAAAATTTAATTAAGCATTCGCATTTGTTTCGAAATCTACAGGATAATAACGGCAATACATTTCAGGTTGTAAGCACCTGAATTGTGTAACACGTAAATCTCACTTAACGATGGAGGTTGCATCGTCAACACAAATAAAATTTATTCGAATGAAGCGCGTGGCACCGACATTCCTAACAATTTCCTGTAATTATTAGCGTAACCTAATTTTGAACATAATTTTTGACCGATAACCAAATATTGTAAAACAATTTTGAATACATCGAGTACATAAAAAAGGTTCCTAATGTTAAAATGTTTGACATGGCCAAGGTGAACCATAAATACGAAATTATTGGAATAATTTATTATGTACCCCCCCCCCCAATTACGTATATGTCGAGTCAATTGCATGTTTTCTCGTTTCCCCGTTGAAACCGCCACTAAAACCCAAAATGTAACGGGGTGCATATTATTATAATATTATATATTTTATTTCCTATAGTATTTACTTGTTATATTATGTTAGAAAGAAACAGAAATTAAACTGAAGTCGAGTAATCGATCTTTTACTAAATATTTTAAAAGCTCGGATTCCATGTTATTATTATTGTTGAAATAAATGTCCACAATTGTTGAATGTCATTTCTATCAAAAATGTTAATGTAGGACCTATACTGTAGATTAGTACTTCGTATAGATAGCCATATCCATTGTCACTATTTGGTGAATATTGACATGATGATAAATTTAAAATACCAGTATTCAGTATTATTTTTTATATTGAAATATAAACGTAGTCAAATACAATCAATTATAAATATTGTTATATACTTTGATGTCACTTGTTACAGCACGACAAGCTGAAGTAGCATTTATAATTGTATAATAGTCCGGAGCTATTGAAATTACACTTTTTTTTCATTTAGGTGCATTGAGGCTTTGCAATTGCATTCCAAAAAACCTTGTTCACAACATCAGCATACTATGTATGACAATAAACCGTATATTATCAAGTTATACAACAGTTACAATGTAAAACGTGATTAAGAAAACGACTGACTAATTAAAATCTGATGGGAAATGAGAGGTCAGCATGGGAAGCAAAACCACGTTTGAGAACTTCAACGGAATAGGTTGACGAACGTGTGTCGCACGTTCATCGGTCATCCGTCATCGTGTTATGCCGTAATTACATATTGCATAGGGCAAGTTGTATCAGATGTATCATATCACATTATATTATTATGTGATAAAACGAAGTGGACCGCTATATGACAGAGTACATATATTATAAAGACATATACACACCTTATTTATCTTTTATATCCCATATTGATTATATCTCATGTAAGGCATTAAGGACTTTAGGATTTATCCGACGTCATACAACTCAATTCAATTCTGCACCTTGTTTAGTCACAGTATACTGTACCCTTGTTAAATCGATTTTGGATTATGAATCTGTAGTTTGGAATCCATTTCTTCAAGTGGAGAAAAAACTTTTCCGACGTGTTCAATCTCGCTTTCTAGGTCTCATCGGACTTTTACTAAAAGTTGACCACCCTAGGCATAATTGCTCACAAGTTATCAGAATTTTAAAACTCAGTTCACTTGAGAATAAACGGAAAAAGATCGACCAACTTTTTGTGTTCAACCTATTCCATGGGAAGGTTCACTCATCTCATCTCTTTGAACACATAAATCTACTTGTACTAAATGTTCATACTAAATTTCAAGAGCCATTCCTCTTTTCCGCTTTAAAATCTAATTTTCTAATGAATGTCTCCTTGATCAGAGCCAAGAGCTCTTTAAATAATAATAATTTTGATCTTTAACCTTAATACAATTTTCCTTATTTTTCTTTTTATAAAACTAGCCTTTTATGTTATTGACTTATAATTATAACATGTAAACAATGTATGCAACTATGTCATTTATTACTACCATTGAAAAGCCGTTAGACGTTAATTAATAAAATAAAATAAAGAAAAATTTCAAATTGATACATGTAAATTGTCCTCAATATTAAAATTGTCATTCGTGTTTTTAAAATGAGAATGTATTTTTTTTAGTCTTGATCGTATATCTTATGACTGCGTTTAAATATGTTTTTGCTAGAAAAATTATTTACGTAGAGTTGAAATCGGCATTAAGAGTACACAAGGGAGATAAGAAGAAAGTTCTACACATATATATATTTTATTATATATATAGTCTGGTCCATATAATTCACAAGCCACGCAATAGGGATTTAAACGTTTTATAATTGCACAAAAGTCTCTTTTTTAGAGTAACGCACGTATATATAGTGTGATAGTTTCGCGAATCGGAATACTCATGCCGCTTGCGCCCGCAGCCATTTTAAACAGAAGATTATTCGTTCGGTCATTAAGCCGGACGAAGAATAAAGAGTAGGATGAGAGACATTAAAAAAAAAAAAAAAAAAGACGTTCCGCCATTGAAAACGCACACTCGTATATGTGTATATGTATATAATATATAAATATAGTTTTTTAGAAAAAAAGTTTTTAAAATAAATTGTTGCTCATCCACGCGGGCGCCGACAACCACCACCGTGGTCTTCGCACCATTTTTGCTCCCTCTCTTTTGCTCACATACACACATATACACTACTCACGTCTCTTTTCCGAACACTTCTTCGCGGCCTCGTGACGTTGACAAATCACTACCACCGCCAGCGGCTAAATTTAAAATAATTGTTCTGCCGCTATATACGCCGACTTCCCTCTCCTTCTCTTCCTCCAGGCAAACAGTATGTGTACGTACTACCGATTTGTTTTTCCGAATGTACATATAGTTACGATACGCATATATGTGAGCGAGTCAAGGCCGGTTAAACGCATAATAAATAATAATAATGATGACGATAATACTTCGTCTGCGATGGGTAAGTTAGATCCATAGAAACGTTGGTTATTGTAATAAATATGGCACGCGGATGTTGTTTATTTCATAGAAGACTGCAAGACTTGCTGCAAAATTCCTGAATAGGTTATCATCGTGAAGCGAATGAGTACCTACCTACAGAACGCGCGGGTTTCAGTCGAACATTTTAATAATAAAATCCTCATGAAATTTTCAATTCAACTTGTTATCACGATCGTATAATATCATATCTAAGGCGATATTGTGTAGATTTTAAAAATTAACTTGTATTTTACAATGCGTTTTAAATTGTATTTTAACACTTCCCATAGGTATAAAATTTTCTATGTACAATGAATAAGATATTTTTATATTCCACTTTAAACAACAGATTGTTACAGGTTCTACGGACTCGATGCAGTACTCGTAATTTTAAGCTAAAATTTGTAACCGGGGATTTTTAATTTAAAAATAATAATTCATCAATTGGTCACACATGATATTATACACTTAAGTAACATGTTCTATGAACACAAGTTTTTAATTTTTTTTTTTTTTTAAACAAGAAGTCCATAAATCCGACATAATGTCAGAATTATTCTGTTGGCAGATTTATATGCGAATTGCGCATAAATTATTTTCAGTTAATAATGCATAGCGTCATTAAACTAATTTATATTAACCATGACTTAAGTATGCTGTAGACATACAGTAATTTGGTCTCAGACGAAATTGTCACGAGTAATTAAAAATTACTAAATAAGAAATTACCCAATGCCTACATAATATTCAGCAAATAAGGCAATTATTTAATTTTTATTTTATTATTATTCTTCTCTGTTCGTAATAAAAAAAACAAAATAATTAAATCGTAGTCTTAAAATTAAATCAACATAAAAATACAAAATTAAACTGCTTCTTATAAGCTCGAAGAACTGACTAAATCCAAAACTATGGTAAATGAGTACCTCACAATAGGTAATAACTAATAATTCATTACTTACAAAATGTAAATGTGTTTTTTTGTATTTAATAAATGCGTAGTCTTTGTTACACCTGTCTTTAAATCACTCATGTATAGGTTTATAATGTTTACTTATATAATAAATGATACAGTATATATACTGTATATATGTATAATGCTGATGCCATTATCCAATTTTACGAAATTAAAAAAAAAAGTTTACCAAATTTTTTATGTCATATCATATGAAATACCACATTTACGTGAAGAATTACATATCTAAATTTATATGATATTATGTAAAATATTTATATATTTATTTTATAAGAAGAATAACAAAACATAAATTAACGTTAATTGTCGATACAAGCATGAAATATCTATACACGTTGTATTTAACCATACAGAAGAACATATAAAATTGAAAAATGAATAAATTTTGGTCACGTCAATCCATAAATACATATACTATAATACAATGCACGTATTATTTAAATTTACTTAATTAAATAAAAATAAGATTATATGACCTTCGCGGTCTTTAAAAATACTGTAACAAGAATAAATCATCATACTATCGGGTTATGCCGTCGGGTAAAGAAGATTATAATATTTTCCATATTAACGAAGCAACTATTCACGATTTTGTTTTAGAAATTCCACGGACAACAACACTTTGGAGTGGGAGAAGGATTAATAAAGAGTTTATTGCGGTTGAAACCATAAATCGCTTAAACGCCATGTAACGAAAATATATTCCGTGGTACAGTGGTATGTATATAAATACAAGTATATACATGTACATAATATACATAATAATATAATATTTCTAGTTGATATTTGATACCATAAAACAATAATTCAATAATTCAATAGAAACCGGTTGAAGTAAACTTCAAGAAATTAATTTGGTGCACCATAATAAGATTTTGTCAGGACCACGAGATTTAATGTGTCCATAAAATCTTATTTTTGGTAACCATTCGTTTAATTACATATGCAATTTTTACCAAAGATAAATCTATGTTTCGACTTTCTATCAATATTCAAAAAACAAATATACTCATATAGTCATATGCATGTTGGGAGAAATATGTATACAAACAGTTCGGGCGACCAAATTTTTTCATAACTGTTAAAAAAAAAAAAAAAAAATACACGAAAATCTCTGTACACTAATGGAACACAAAAAATATAATAATAATAATAATGTTCAGGGAGCTGCGAAATATCAGTCTTGCACGTTTGTACGCGACGTTTCCATTTGTGAAATTCAATTTTTTGCTCAATTCCTTTCTATTACACAGTGCAGTGAATATTATACCCTACAGTATACAGTGCGTTTATCAAGTATACAGAACATTTCTCATATCTACACACATCCATGCATATAAAAATAATAATGTACGAACACGAGTCGTGTATTAAGTTAGGTATAATGTATACGTATGAGAGTACTTTTTCACACGCACGCGTATAATATAATATAATCATATCTAATATTATATTTGTCAGACTATGTATTATATTTCTGGTGAAGAATTTATGATGAATATACTGCTCTTGTAGCTAAAAAAAAAAAACTATTACCCATTCAAGAATTCCTACGTTCGAAACCAGCGGTGGCGGTAGTGGTTTTGATGGTGGTGGTCGGGTTATTTGAATGACTAAGAAAATCATTTATGACTATAAGTAAATAAGATCGAATAACAATTTGATATATTTAACAATATAAACAAATAATACATGTTCGATAATCACATCAATACTTAATGTGTTTATTGACTATATTATATTATAATTATTTCGTATATCATTAAATATGTATGTGTGTGTATGTGTGTTTGTATGCGTATGTGTATCACAAAGTGTTATAACTAAAAACAAAAATTAGTTACATCATATTAAAATATATTATGTGAATTTTAATTATTTTGGATGATAAAATGGTATGCTTTTTAAACCCAAATTAAATATTCAAAACAATTACAGTACGAACAAACTCAAAAAAGGGAATAATAAATTTATGTAAAAGTGTAAAAGTTAAGTAAATAGCTACAAGCTACTTGTATAAAGTATATTTTGTATGATACAATATAATATTAAGTATTTATAAATTATAAAAGAACAGAGTACCTGAATGATATTGAATGTTTTTGCAGTAATTTTATGTCAAGATAATTAATTATTTATGCTAATAATAAAGCAAAATAATTAGTTCTAACTATAAATGTATCTATACAAAAAACACATGAAATAATAATATTTATTTAATTATTTTATACATTTTTAGTTCTTTCCGACGGAAATAAATCGACTTCTCGGTTAGTTTTTATTTAGCCTAATCTATAGTTTCCGCTAATTCTAATATTGGTAAAAAAAAAAAAAAAAAAATAGTATAAATTAACCATTTTTTTAAGAAGAATTAATATTATACTGAATTATTTATTAAAATAATTAATTTATAACTTAATAATTCATAATGTTATATTTATTAATGCATAATATCATGTACTGATATAATATATAATTTTTTAAATACCTTCTTTTAGCATAATTTATGAGTCAAAGGTTACGAATTTAGAATATTATTGGTATGATTTATTTTACAAAAAATATTACAATGTTACTATAAAAGTTCACATCAAAATTCTTTTTTAAATAATTTATCGCGATTATGTATTTTTGTAATTAATTGCAATTTAATATCTTGCTTAAAGAATTGTTGATAAATATTTTTACCTGTAAATGTAATCAGTCTTTTACCATCAAAGAATGCTAATTATTCTTAGTTCAACTAAAACAAATAATACGCTATTTTTGCAGAATAATTTGATAAAGTTGACAATTTCTCAGGATACTTCAGTATTGAAATATAAATATATCATGATGAATATATTTATTTTACCATAACTTGTGTTTTATTAATATCATACTTATGTAGGGAGGTTTTTTAAATTTTGTATGGTTAAATTTTTCGTTTAAATATTCTTATTTTATTAAAAATACGCAAGCGTAGTATTTTGTATAAGCTTAAGTTCAAAATTTGAGAAAATTTGTCACAATCATGAAGGTTTGTTAATTATTTTTTGTTTACTCTCAACTTTGTTTTCATTATTTGAGTATACAATTAAACGAAAATAGAACACATCTATTACAGAGACTTACTCAATGATATATTACTCTCAATACATATCTTACATTAGAGCGATTTTTACTTAAAACAACTTAATTCAACTAAGTATATCTATTTTACTAAGTAATTATAATAAAGTAGTTTTATAATTTCAAAAATGAAGAATCGGATATTTAGGTAATTTAAGTTTTAGCTCCCTCTGCAACCTTACCCGATTACCTATTTGCAGGATATTTTTGAGTATATAGTAGTGATATCGTGATGCATCATAATAATATATGGTTCTAAATTAATTTCACTCAATTTATTTTTTTCTAACTTAATATATTATAGAGAAATCTATTATAGAATATTATGGTCTTAAATATTTACAATTTTTGATTTATTTACTTGGTAGACAAATTGGATTTATTATTAAGTGTTTTTTTGTTTATTTGCGTGTTTGCGTGTGTTAAGAACCATAAATTAATATATTCATCTGTAAGATAAATTATTTTGAAATTAATAATCATAAAATTCTCAACTAAAAAGTTTAATACGAATAAAAAAACTATAAAAATATTGAAATGAACTTAATATAGATACCTAATTTTTTATCAATATAATGGATCTACGCAAATAACTCTATAAATTTCAATATGTGACGATGAAATATTTTATGATTTATCATATCCAGAATAATTTGTGTATTTTATTGAAACGTGACGGATGTTGCTGTAATATACAGCCTTGAAATATTAGTTTTTTTAATATTTTTTTTCTAGAGTCATTTTTAAGCATTATTCCACTATACCATATGATAAATATATATGCATCTCATATACTTTAAAATATACCTACATAGCAAAATATTATTTGAAAAAAGTTTTCAGTACAATTTTAATAAATTCAGATTATTTTTTAGTCATTTCGAAGAAAGTTTTTAAATATTATCCCAGTTGAGTTAAGATGACTTTTGTTTCAGATCAAAATATTTTGAATAAATATTTTATTTTTTTTATTAATTATCTCAATACAATTAAATATTTAAAATATTTGTTTTTCCAATATTTTTATCAAACTATTTTATACAAACGACATATTGATCAGACATTGTTCGTATTATAATAAATTTACATAATATAAATAGTATTATCTAAATAATATGACATGATATATTATACTTATATACATAGAATATAAAAATAAATGCCTCAAACTCAATGGAATTTATATAGGCTCGTGCTGTAGCTCTATAATTATTATTAACTATTGTTTGTGAAACCATATTGCTGTGACTAGGAACATTATGTTTATTAGAGGATATACATACTTTGAATGATCAGAAATCAAGTCTACTTGATTAGACTTAAACCAAAGTGCATACTAATAAGATCTATTAATTTATGCCATTAAGGAAATAATTACCATTATTAAGATAATTCAAATAGGATAAGTCAGATTACCATATTCTTTGTTTAGGTGCAATTAAAAAAAAAATGTACGACACGATTAAGCGCATAATTTGTTAAATGAATTAAATATTTTTTTCTCATACCAAAAATTACAACTTACTGTGAAAATAAATGCAGAATTCATTTATCATTGATTACAAGTTGTCCATTATTTAAATATAAATGAGTTTCGACTAACATCACAGATTTAAAGATTGTAAATGTTAATTACATTTTAAATTCTCATTCTGAATGTCAAAATTTCATATTGAATAAGAGTAGAATTATTTTTTTTAATTTAATTTTAAAAGAAAATTAGCAGAATAAACATATTTATTAATTTTTTATTAGATAAAATATAAGATATTAGAAAAAATATACTAATTAAAAATTGAGAATGATATTCTTGATATTGTTTTAGTGTATGATCATATTTTAGTCTTTTCGATTATTTAACTTTAGACTGTGAAATAACTAATGAAAGTCATTAATTTAGTCATTATTTTGCATCAATCTATGGTAAATTTTCTATTCTTATTATCGTTAATTATAGTTTAGTAATATAATACTTTAATTATATTAATAAATGTAAAATAAATTTAAACGATGTATTCCATAAATTAAATCATTTAAATCATACAATATAAATTAGTTCTAATGACCTCTCGCCCATAGTAGTTTTAACAGTTTTTAGTAGATTTATACTTTATCTACCAATTCACGCCTGAAGAAGATTTATTCTTTATCTATCTTTTACCTTTTTTTTTAATACTTCTAAAAAAAGGTTTTTCCTTCTACTTGGAAATTAAAATCAACCCTGCACTTATCAATCTTACTTTTTTAAAGGGAGATTAATCGTTTTAAATTATTGCCAGTATTCATAATTTCATCATTTCAATTATAGTTATTTTCTAAAATACTTTATTATAAGGTTTTTTTTAATTAGTGGTTATGATAATATTCTCAAAGTGTATATTATTCAAAACATTATTTTTTTTTCTTAACCAGTTAATCCATATTTCTTCTCGATTAATTTCAAATTGTCTAAAAGTATTAATACAATTAATTATGATTATGTAGAAGTTATACGCATACCTATACCACGGGCATACCATGTTTTATTCCATAACCAATAGCACGTTTATATTCATATGGTCTAGGTAATACCAAAATACGTTTTAACTATGAGCATTGTCGAAATTATATTTATTAAATGTTTAAATGCGTATATAATAAGTATGTGAGAGTATTTTAAATGTATATATTGACTTTACACTTCACATATTTTCAAAATAAGAGTTCTAATAATAAAAAAGAACTTTAGAAAAAAAAACTGTATTTCATAATATAAAAGTATTCAAGCTTGCTTACCTACTTATCTGTGGATATGTAGTGGTTTCGAAAGAAGTTGGGGAAGGGGGGAAGGGGTTGAATACAAAACTGTTTTATACGCATTATATAAAATTAATTTACCCCGGCACATTCACGAGACAGCAGACAAAATTTATTGACGCTGCACAAATGTGTACCCTTCACTTGTTTTCGTGGAATTTGGTTATTTGAGGTTGAAAAGAGTATGATGACGTTGTCACCCCGGACACAGCATTTAAACGATGTATATTTTAACCAGATCGTACATGTTATTATTATATTATATTATATATTATATATATATATATATATATATTACCTATTTATGCGTTTCGGAATCGACGAACTATAATAATATGATATTTTCAGTTTGCTTTTTAATTATTATTATTATTATTATTGTTATTATTTAATGAAATATACATGTTTATAATGTATACATCGTATTCAAACCGAGTGAACTTGAGAAGTCCTTGGACCAATATGAATAAATATTTTTTTTACATTTTCCAAATCATTGATGTATAATTTTTAATCTATATAAGCTTCGATAGAATAAGTCAACGTCCATAATTATCATAACATTATTATACATAGGTAGTTTATTTTAATTTTTATAAAAAGCGTGTAATATTAATTTTGTTTAATAGCACGTTTTATATAACGTTGACATAAAAAAAAAACACAAAATCTTACTTACATTAAAAAAAAATCCCAAATGATTTTTTTTTAATTACAAATAAGAACTATATGGTTTTAAATTCCATTTGAATTATTTTTTAGGATCTTGTTTCTGAACCTCTCCTATTTATAGAAAGTAATATAAAAACACATAGGAATTGGAACGAATTTCGATTAACAGATCTAAATTTAGTTGCAACGCCGCCCCCGAACATGCAACGTATAATCTCGTGTAAAATAATGCAATACAGCATAATATACAGTACCAAAACTGTAGCATATATAATTTTCATGTATGATTTTGATAAGCTACATTTGTTTTTTTTTTTTTCAATAAAATTATAATAACATAATAATACAGATAAGAAGGCATAATAGCCACTGACGAGCAATCAGTGGCAATAAAAATACGATTTCGGTCGAAGTAACGAAAAATACAGTAAATAGGTACTACGCCTGCTACCCGTCTGCAACGAGATACGCCCAGTTCACGTCACACACAATTATACATTGCGTATAATATATGTATATCGGTATGGCATACCTCAACCCTTTCACTCCTCCTAAAAATATCACGAATAAGTATAAAATAATTGCATATATATAATGGTCATAATATATATATATATATATATATATATATATAGCGACAACAACCAACAATAACGAAAATCACCATAGATACGCCACAGCACGCGACTTATAAATGTCTCATATGCACGTAACATGGCACTGTATGCGTGTTTCGAAGTTTCAACATGAAGGTAACGATGGCGAATATCGAAAAACTCCAGGAGGTCGATAGGTTATAACATGTATGCGATGATATACGATATAAATATATAATAGATGGGAGTTTTTATTTTTATATTTACCTATTTTTATTTGGTTTTTATTATTATTTTTATTTTTTTACGGCGACGTTCAAAGTGTAGTGTTCGACAAAACGGTACTAATACCGATGATGGAGTCGATGTGACGGAATGGTATAGGTAGTATATATACTTGATATTTTATAAGGCACAAGGAAGGCGGATAAGATCCAATATAATGGTGAGTGAACTAAATAAAATAAAAAAATAAAATGACAAATTGTTATTACGAAACCCCTTGTATGTATGTGTGTGATAATAAAAAAGAAAAAAAGAAAACGGTTACCGTTATGAAATAAATCGATTGTGCAGCTCCTCTTGATTAGAGATGAAATTTATTATTTCATAACATGTACACAACTCTCTCCATTGATATATATATATATGCGCAGTATAGATATACGCGCACTTCCTATCAAGAGTTTTTACGTTCCAACGCGCGACGGACGCTTATTATTGGTAGTGAGACACGGTATATGTAAGGAAATTACAGTTTGCAAAACATATATTAATCGCTTCAAATACTCATAAAAACTATTTTTATTAAGTCGTACTTAAGTATTGAATAAAAATTTATAAGTTTTTATCGTCTTTATATAAAGTGCACTTGAGGCACAAACAATTATTATTATTATAAATTAAAATGTTTTTAATAATTTATTTGTTTTTTTTTTTAGTGAGAGGTGTATCTACAATGACGTTTTGATACTTTAACTTTAAAGTTTGAGAATAGAAATATATTAATATTTTTAAAAAAAGACGCAAAGAGAAACTAAAAATATATTTTTTTTTTTTAATTAGATGCGTTTAAAATCTATATTTGATATGATTCAATATATCTACAAAACGTGATGACGCGTTAGTAGGAGGCATCCATTGATACTGATTCAAATACGAGTATAACCCCCTTTTTTATAATTGTTATGTTTTTTTTTTATAATGGCTAGATAAGTAAGTCACAAGACCTGTTACGTTTAATATGTCAAGAGGGATTGTCAGAAATAGTATCAGAAGACAAATTGGAAATTAATGGGTTCGGATGTGTGCATGAAAGTTTCAATAGTAGATACGAGAAAGAGTTGGTAGAGTGCATATGTTAAGGTTGTTGTATAAAGTATGGTTGCTAACATACCAGAGAGCTTTTGTTATTAGCTTAAATTTATAGACTAGAATGATTGAGAAGTTTAGATTTGATATTTTGGCGGCACCCTATAGTTGGATACCATAAATCATGGCAGGGTGAATAATTTGTTTGTATACATGAGCAGTTTGTTTTCAAGTGAGATTTTTGATCTTAGAAGGTGCCTGTATTTGTAAAGTTTGAGGTTAAAAAATGTTCTTCTGATTTTTGAATATTTTATAATGTAGGGGCAAGGGTGCTGTTTTATAGTACTTCTGATTTTATAGCATGAACTCTAAATAATTATTTATCAAAGCGTACCATAAATGTACGATGGGCAAGAAAGGATTTGAGGAAAAGATAAAGTGGAGTAAGTAGAAACCAAAGATTGTGTAAAAGACCTAAATAAAATACTTAAGCGACATCCAAGAATAGTCCTAAGCAATAATTGAATATTTAAACAAAAATAACAAACTTTCCTAAAACGATTTTAATTTTTTGTTGATGTAATTCAAAAAATATTAATCGTGGAGACTAGAAACTTTTTACCATTACGTAATATATTATTTTTTATACCAACGCATTATAATCTTAAAAATAATTTATAATCATTTTAAGCTTTTTATATTATGAATCTATTCTCACCGTTTCATAGTTGTATTAGAATTTACTAATTAGTTAACAATTATACATGGTTAAACAATATTTATAATTATTATTATACAATATACACAATATTTTTGGGAAATATAGTTCAATATACTGTATTACTATGATACTACACTTGAAATAGAAAAATAAATTAATCGTTTTTGTTATTATATAGTTAGACAAATTTTAAAATATCCTAACAAATCAAAGTTTTTCATTTTTGGATTCACAAGAATATATAGTCTTCAATAGCCGATAAAATTCTAAAAATAATGAAGGTAACATAATTTATTTTAACCATATGTCATATGAGAAGCAAATACTTACTCATCCGAACAACTACTACGCATATATATTATTATATACGTTCCTATAAAATGGACGAGAAAGTTTTGACCGAACTTTCTAAGGTAACGCTATATTATTATGGTTTTAGAATTCAAATTATAATCTATGGTATTTTAGAAAATTAGACTTTACCATGCAATAGTTCAAACAATATATTAGAAAATAAAACTCAAATAGGTCATACTAATTTTGCGTGCGCAAATACAACCCCCAGAATACACGTTTAATTTTTCAAATCGCGTGAATAGGAATACAAAAATCGTTATTTTATCATACCAAACAGTTTTCTGTCCAATATAGCTTTATGATGAAGTATCAAACTTGAATAATTAATATTTTAGTATAATTATTGATTATTACATGTTGATTAATTATTGATGGTTCATTTGATTATAATTATTATTAATACATTCTAAGCAATAGATATAGAGAGAAATGAACAAGTTACTCAAATAATTTTAAACGTAACAAGACATACTATTATTGAGTATCTAGTTACAAGATACAATAGACATTTGTAACTGGTTACAAATTACATTTACAGTAACTTAGTTACATTTTAGTTAATAATAAATTTCACATTTATTTATGTTCATAACTTTTAAAAATTAATAATAGTAAAATATTTGTTTATATAAAAGGGATAGGAATCATAAAAAAATATATTTTATTTAATTATAAGCAAGGCTCGGAAGTTGTAGCAAATGCGTATTTTTCTTGGTTCGTCCTGGAACATCCAAATTAAGATACAAATATCTTTCACACTTCTCTGATGTTATACACGAAATTTAATTTTGCTATTTTTTGCATATTTATGGTTTTAGTGCTATTTTAGGTAATATTTGGCTAACTATAATATACAAAAATAATAATAATATATTATATATATATTGACACAAAATATAGATAACGACATTAACATAAGAAAAGTACAATTATACACCAATATATAATTATTAAAATGTTTACTATTAATATTACTAATACAAGTGAATACTGAAAATAAGACATTTTATGCGGTTTTTTTTTAACTAGCTTTCATATCGATAAAAATAAAAATAAAATAATTCAATATACGAAATATTTCAATTTTTAATAATTAAGTTATATTTATATGATGGACGATTAAATTACATAACTGATTATAAATTACTATTTTATCTTGATAATGTAACATTGATGTGACTCATTACTGCAAAAAATTGTCTAGATTTAGGCAAGATATAAATAATATATAAAATATTTACATATAATCACCGTTATAATATTTTATTTTATAAAGTTTTAACGCGGTTCACAGAAAGTTCTTGTGTAAAGAAATGTTTATTTTATTTCCACTACCTTAGATTTATCTCATTATTATTTTCTTTCTCTAAACCACTCAGATTGGATTTTACAAAACATACGAATGGAACGAAAAAAAAAATTAATCATAGTCAAAATAATAATTTCCATCTAAACACTGTTTTTCACTTCACTTCTCTGTTTACAAATAATAATACGCTACTAATAATTGTAAATTCTGAGTAGAGCGAGTAATGTGTGATTGATTTTTTTTCGTGTACTTCTGTCATCACTTCTGAAGCTATAAAAATAGATCAATTTTCCACTTAGAACATAGTTTTTGATTAAAAATCCTAGTATTTTTCAGTATAATTATAAAAGTTATAGAAAATCTAGAATATTCACTTAAAACCAAGAAAATTAAATTTTCACACTAAATATATTGCACTTTATAGACATATGATCAAAATATTTTAACTCTTTACAAATTATTTTATACTAAACACTTTATATTTCCAATTTTAAAATTAATTGCTTGAAAAAGTAAAAAAAATCATAAATTGGTATGATAGAATTTTACAAAATATCAAAAATAGATAAGCATCGTATTTTTTTTAAAGACACTTAAAGCTTTAAACATCCGTCATCAAAATAAAAATTATTTTTTTCTTTAATAATTTTAACTATTACGTAGTATTTTAAATATAAATCGTAAGGTCTAACATTTTTCACTATCGCGTAAATAATAACATCCTATACACAATATATTTTTTTAAATATTTAGACTAATTTTAAGTTATTTAAACAATAAACCAATTCAAATCATTCTACAGAATGTAGTATTGACTTGGAAGTTAATAATAATATATTATTATGATATAAATCCAATATTTTTGGAAAAAAATACTTCGATATTTATTACTTCTAATATAAATTATTATAAAAGTAATATAATCAAATAATTTAATACAAATTAAACACATAAATAACCATTACCAACTCGATTATAAGATACACTTAAAATTATTTATTTTTGATACTTTACATAATACTATCATAGTATCGTTGTGTGAACAATAATTGCGCGAAATATACCTATTTTTATAGGAGTTGTGAAACAGTTTGAAGAGGGAAGTGTACCGTACATCTAAACTAAGCCATATATTATCACTCGTTTTCACATTATCGGCACGTCCCACTGCCGAAAATGTAAATAAAAAAAAAATGTTTACATAATTCTGCCACAAACCACTTTACGGTTATATTATTACGGTGAACGTACGTTCTTCTCACAGCATTTTATGTTTGTGAAAAAATGTAACAAAATCATTAATTTATTGACATATTGATACCATACAATAGTTATATATATATATATATATTACATAATCACGTCATCCATTAAATAATATTATAATACTTAATTTACCATGATAAAAGTGCGAGAGGAGACTTTATTATTTTTATTATAAAAATGTTTTAACTAATCAATAATATATTTTAGACATTTCGGAATAATGATCTTACACATCAACCAGTAAACTATTATTAATAAATTAATACTCAATTTTACAAAATCAATAAGCATATTTAAAATAAAATAGATTGTTATCGATATATTTTCAAGAAAAAATTTAATTTGGATTTGAATAAAATTCCATAGTTATACAATAATCAGGAGATATTTCACAATACCTGAAATTGTTGAGAACTATAAAAAAAATTTTTATTTCAACAAATTATGTTAATTATTAAGAATTTCTTTTTATCTTTGGCAAATTTTTGTTTATGATTAGAAAATCATTGATATTTATAGACAGTGTAATGATTAAACTAACTAATTAACTTGTCACTAAATGCTAAAAATAATTTTTTATGATATGAAAAATTATTCAAAGATATCATACTATAAAGTAAAAGCCTCTTTCGTAAACTTGAGGCACATATCACAAATGGGTTATAGCGAGTTCACATAATATATCATATGACGTGTCTTTCACACCGGTTGGATGTATTGTTTTAACCAATTAAAAAAAGAAATCAAATTCTATTTTTATTTTCACGTTGTATATTCACCACATGTACTATATTTTAATTGTGTTCCGAACAAAGAATTAAATTACATAATAAAATATATATACATGTGTGCGTACATATAATTTAAGGAGTGTTAGAAACGTATCAAGCTTATATAATATAATATTAAAATAATACAGTAAACTTTAAACGTTTTCAAATTTGCACACGAAAATCGATTTATATATATATATATATATTATTTAGTTTTTAAATCATATTAACCTTTTAACTTCACTTAAATAATAAAGATATAAATAGTTGGTTTGGTTTGATATTAATAGCAGCAGGACATTTTTCTTAAAATATATTAGGTTCACACTGTTCACAGCACGAAAAAGAATATCATTATTTTATCTATTTCTCGCTGTTCTTGGACACTGAGCCCGCCGTCAATGATCATTTATGGCGTGTTGTTTTAAACGCTCCCGCGCACTGAAATTAATGTACACGAAAGCTTTTACCGAAAACGCACTCACACATGCCACCACCACAGAGATGGATATCATCATTATTCCCGTATACAGCCCATATCAATGATATTCTCGTAATATAGAAATGTCAAGAAAACACACTACAGCAACGGTGACGTATGGCGGAGATCTTCGTTGGCCGCGGACCGTATGTTTTTATCTGTATAGTGAGTACGTGTATATATTTGAGAAGCGTATCGATTTTTCAATCAAAAACCGACCACGACCACTTCTAAGGAAAAAAATATGTTCTACTTACATATTTTATACTCCGTTATACAATAGTATTCTATGAAATTATCTAGATTTAACACAGTATGATACATTTTTGATTTTACTAAATATAATCGCTCTTAGAGAAAAAATAATAATATTTCATAATATACGTAGCACCTACTGACGTTGGTCTTACTTTAATTAACGAGAAAAAAGTTTTTAAAGTTATACGAATAAAAACTCATGTTACATAACATGCATTGTATAAATACTGCGATGTAATGATGAACGTAAATGTTTCATTGTTCACCGTCAAAATCAAAAATAATTGCAAACGGGGAGGAGATTTTTCTACTGACACAGCTTTTGACAATATTTTTACCAAAGCTTCTACCCAAGTGTTGACATTTACATTCAATTTCAACTTTCAAATATAAATTGATCTCTTCGTATAATATATCTGATAATGTTACAATGACAATGCGAACTATAATTCTATGAAGCAACTATTTTAAACAAGTACCCACACCCATCAACTGCTTCCGTGTTAATATAAAAGGCTGAATAAACCTATACAAAACCCTAATTCATAAAGTATTTGTAAATTATAAATGTGTCTGTATTCATTAAGTTCCTCACCCACTATTACATAAAGCGATCACTTCAGAAAATTCACGCCACCATTAAATATGGAACTAATAGTTTACTAATTATCATAATTTAAAGTTTATATAAGACTGGACATAGAAAATATCAAATTTTCTGATTCAGCTCTTTTACTCTTCAAATATTTCTATTAAAAAAAAAAAAAACTATATTTAAATAAACTATTTGTCTGAAATTATAAATTATAAACTGTAAATTCATATATTATATCAATAACATATAGATAGTTTAATGTATGTATGAATACGAAGTCGTTATAAAAGTATGATAAATACAAGGAGGAATAGAGGTCTTCTATAAAATAATTATGACATTCGTATTTATCGGTGTCAATAAAATATCAATTATAAGCACTAAATAAATTTAATAATTATAAGAAGAATATATTGATGATTTCTCAGAAAACGTAATTCAACACTGTCGAAAAGTATTTGACGTATAGGACGCATTATTTTTAAAACGCAATACTATTATTGTAACACCTGATTGATGCTGACACGACATTATCTCAGTTTCACACTGTACGACGAATAAAGGCTTTTATGGTAATCATATATGTATGTTTAAGAATATTGTACTATATGTATATTTTACACGACGCTTCCAGAATAAACAATATATTATAATAATTCGTGAAATATTGTACACCAGCGCGATCGGGTTGTCATTTGAAAGAGATCATTTAAATGTATTAGTTATTTTTGACTCAAAACATCAAAACTAGGTTATTTATTAAAAATAATAATTATATGTACTGGCGAGTAACATATTTGAAACTACTTTTAACGATAAATTCAGCATAAATCTGTTTATGATACGTGTCTTGAGAAAGAAAAAATCTTTCTTCGGAAATTACGGTAAATCTTAAATATTTTTTTTTCATACAATCTTATACATAATATTTGGTATGATAAGCATAAATTAGTTTACAGGTTTAAGTCATGTAGATGGGAGTAAGTCATAATATAGGTGACGTTGATGGAGAAGTTGCCGACTGGCGACACTCCGATTTGTGAATATTATACTTAAGGTTAGTCAAGAAATAGGTTATAACACTATTTCCTTTTCAAACTTTTTGGAACGTTTCCTGGGATTGGATTAGAAAAACTTTAAGCAAGAATGTTTGGATGTTCGGGAAATGAGTTGTGGTAAACATTGTAAGATTAAGAGGTGGTTTTTAATACTGTTAGGAATTTTAGTTTGGTGTGTGCAGCGTTTAGTTCAAAACGTAGAAAGGGGCTTTTGTGATTTGGCGTAGTGTTTTATTTGGGAATACTTGGGTCTTTTTTTATGTTTGATCTTTTTGCCAAGCCTCAGATTTTGGACGCCAAAAAACCTTAAATATAACATGATATTATCTACCCGTATCACAAAGGAAACACGCGTAGAATAAACATAATACATAATACTTCTATATTATGACATATCTAAACGAGTATTAATATTATGTACATTGTGTCTGTAAAAACGAAGACGTGTTATTGTTCGCATCGTGTTTAAACGAGGGTAAAATTGAAGCGAAAAAAACCTGAGGACGTACAATGCTGTGGACGAAGAATTTCAACAGTAGGTAGACGTGAGGATAACCCCTTTTCCCAAATCCCACTTAAGTGTTTCATCGTATATACATAATATTATATATACGCACTCGTATATATGTATAATGCATATTATAGAATAGTGCGACAATAACAAGTCCTCCTCTAGTGTTTATATATATATATATGTTGCGACCTATATACATATTACACATATAATGTGCATTTATATAAAGCGTATATATTTCATTGTGTACGTATATATATATATAAATACGATGTCTTTAAGACAACTCTCCGAGGGTGGCACGTATATATAATATGATAATAATAGCCAAAGATTATAAGTGTATATAATAATATATACTCGTATGTAATATATTACACCGGTGTAGTATTATTATTGGTGCAATATATAATATGTATAATAATAATAATAATGAACGCAAGAATATTTATTTATATATAGGTACTCACTGAGTGTAGCGTTGTTGAGTTTAGTCTGATCCACTTGACCTCTGAGCGCCCGGAGCTTGCGGAGCTTTTGTTCCTGAGCCTCGACCCGATCCCGGAGGCGGCGGAGCCTCTCGTGCTCCGCCGCCACCTGATGGTGCTTGGTATCGTGTTGTTTCAGGTAGCGGAGCCGCTGCTCTTTGGCAGCCAACAGCTGCCGCTGCGACTCGATCTGATGCTGTTGCCGGCACGCCATCTCTTCCAGCTCCCGAACCGTCAGTTCTGTGCCTGTTTCGCCCGACGTCGGTAACTAAAAAATATTTCAAATTAGCTTCTTCTTTTTTTTTTTTTCTTTTCTTTTTAAAGAGCTATCTTTTCGATTTCCCACCACCTTTTTCCATAGAGAATTAGAGTAATTAACCTCGTCGACCATCCACGGTATTATAATCTAAAACTACATTATATAAACTAAACAAATAGCCTGTTTTATCTCGTTAATCGAGATTCGATGGGCACCGAAAAAAAAGTCGTCGTGCGAAGAACAAAATGCAACGTCATTCAATCAACGTCCGGATAAGGACCGTTGACTAACAATAATGCACCAATCAAACGCAGTGCATACAATTATTTATTTTTATTATCATCATACAATTATAACACGTATATTAAATAAGAATCATTTATAGTATTGGTATCGGCGACAACATGCACTAAATTCGGGTCTGTCTTTTTGTTTTTTTTTTTCGATTTTACCGTTTATTATTTTTACATGCCCTTTAAAACATTTTACGCGTGAACCGTATACACATAAAATGTAAATATGATATTATTATCCTAGTATGATAATGCACATTATATTATATTATTATATGGATTTAACGCTATAAATACACCGTTACTCGACAACGCCGTGTCCATGTTTAATCCATTAACCGCGGCGTATTATCAATATGTGGCTTTTGGTCCTACCCGCGGGCACCGACCGTATAAAAACAACTAATAAAAGTCAATTTCCGTTCGTAATCTTATGCATAAACCTATACGTGAAAATTTGACCTCGTACGAATAATAATACCTACTTAATATAATAATATTAGGCAAACCGAGCAACGGAGCATAGATAATCGATATGGATGAAATAATAATAATGACGAACTCTCCGACATCATCGAAACGTGTCAATATGCCCAACTATATAAAGGTTAGGTTGCACATAGGATACCATAATCTAACCAAACCCATAACATTGTTCGAAAATCATCCTCAATGTAATCACCATGTTTTAGGCTTGTGCGACAATAACTTCAGTGTCGTTTACATATTTTAACGAAGATAATCGCGAGCGTGATCAGTGGTGGCTACACTTACGATCCACACAATAATATGTATAGTGCATGCATGTAGGCGTGATTTTAACAAAAATTTACCGTTTGTCGATGGTCGAACATCACAACAGTGTACCACTTAATATTAGTGAACGATGTACATTATAACAACACATTAACAATACTCGAATCATTGCGGTTATTTTCAGAGAAAGAGAGAGAGAGAGAGGAGTAAGGAAATAAAACATCGCTAACAATAATAATAATAATTGCACACACACGTACCACTCGTGTACTTAATGAAAAACATTGTCAGTGAAATAACTTCACATATATTATTATTGCGGAACAAAGCATTCATGTATTATAGTATTATACGAACTACGAGTTAACACTCTATATTATATACATCACGCATACATATATATGCATGAATATTTTTTTTTCTACCATAGTAATTAAAAAACTCATTTTGAAGAGTAAATCCGAGTATATAATATTATAATATAATATCCGATATAAAGAGTGGACCCACTAAGATTTCCTTTTTTCTAGTGCTTACTCTATGAAAAAAAAAAATATGAAAAGCTCCCTGAACATAACAAGTGTAGTTACATGATCAATAAACTTACAAATACGCGATATATAATTTATATTTTAACATGGTTTGATATTTAAATTGAAACAAAAACGATCTCATCCCTATAGCACTTAAAATGTTTACTCTAATTACAAAAAATATAAAAAGGTGTATGAAACAACATTAAATTCATACCATTAATGGTTATAACAGTTATATAATACACGTACAAGTTCCGCAGCGATGGTGTGTAAATATCTATAACGGCTACTAAATGATCCGTTGGTGTGCATACATATTTCATCACAAACGACATAAGCAGTTGTTAATTACGTCCGTCGTTCTTTATAATATAATAAGTTATTTTTTGCATCACATTTTCTAACATTGAATTTCTGAAAAACTTAATTGGGCGGAAAAGCGATAAAAACACAACTGTTACAAAGAAAAGTGTTTATTTAATTGAAACATGTGTATATAATATACTTTTAAAAAAGTAATCTCATCGAATTACGAAAAGTTTCAAGATGACAGCACATATAAAATAGATAAACAGATATATATAAAATTATTAATAATGAAACCACGTTCAGCAGATTTTTTCTTTTCTTAGCGCCCTCGAGTGTAGAAAAAAAAATACTATTTTGATAACACAAAACGAATTCTGAAACTAACTCGGTATTATCTATGTATAAATATAAGTAACTAATTGTATGGATAAATATACTTATATGTATACGCAATAAGTATGTGTTTTATTTTTGATTGATTACGCTAGCGGGTTTCAATAAACCACGTAAGTCGATCAGTCATGGACTGACGAGTTTTGGTCTGAAATAATTTACTTATGGAGTTTTGGGTCAGGGCAGTTGGCGAATGGTGGTGAGGAGGTAACGAAAATAAAATACTATGGTTAATAACACGGTTTGTGAACATACAAGTCAATATAGCATATACTATACATGCTTGTAAGTGGAGTCATAGCAAGCGAAAAAGTTGTTCTAACTAGGATTATACTATTAAAATAAAAAACAAATAAATTAATATAGACGATTTAAAAAAAGAAAAAAAGTAATTATAAAACGACATAATTGTATATATATATTTATATTCTTACGTTAAGCTTCGATGTTGTGAGATATACACATTATTACACTAACTAAATTTAAAACAACACCTTAGGGATGCAAAGGGTGCTGCGTAATGCAAAATTCATATGAACACGAGCGTTTTATATATGCGGGGCAGTTATATATTTTTTTTTTTTTTATCACAAGATGGACAATGT
Source organism: Melanaphis sacchari (assembly GCF_002803265.2). Taxonomy (NCBI): domain Eukaryota; kingdom Metazoa; phylum Arthropoda; class Insecta; order Hemiptera; family Aphididae; genus Melanaphis; species Melanaphis sacchari. Next base: position 562,737 of record NW_020271477.1, read on the forward strand.
GAATATCCACGTAGATGTTATACGATTTTATTATTTTTTTTTTATTATTATTATTATCTTGGATGAAAATGTTTGAATATAGTAGAGTAAAAAGTTTTTGATTCTCAACATAAATGATGTCGTTAAAAAAAGAAAAAAAGCATAAAATACTTTTCAAAATACTGCACCGCGTCAATAGGAAGACGTTGAACAAACACTAAACACCATCTCTTACATATGAAAGGCATTATATCAGTTGTAATATTATACTGGCGGAGAAAATACTTTATCGTCAAACGGTACGGAACAAAATAATTCGAATGTATGCGACAATATTCCTGTAGTGATAATTCATGAATGCATAGAGAAATTGCATTTTTAAAAGAATAAATAAACCGAATAAAATATCTCTGTATTTGTATTATACGAAATAATGAAATATCGAAGTGTATGAACGTTCGAGATAAGACCGCGTGACTAAAAAAAAATAATACTCTTATGCGTCTACAAACCGTTTTTATTACATTATTTAATCATATATATATATATATGTATGTATGTATGAAACCTAACTTAAAATTACGTACACGCAAAAGATCTTGATAATCGTGAAATATAGTAGACATATGGTTTCTAAATACCTAGATAATATATTATGTGTGATGTGTAAGTGCCCCTACTGATGACAATTGAGTAAATCCGGTATACGGGGTTCTCTCAACTGATATCACGCCGCAGACATTTTCCCGAGCCATTTTCTTTTATTTCCATCCAATTTAATTCGTTAGAGTGTTTTCTGTAATTTATTTTATAATCCGAGGAGATAGGAGTATTGGAGTATTGGCCATAAACCCACAACTACACGTGTGGAGCACGAGATTATGTGTATACAATTGTCTTATATGGTCAACCTCCAAAAGCGTTCCTCTCTTAAAAATATATCTATTGCATGTGCGTACTTGCCGTAAATAAATATTTTATATTCATAATAGATATATGCTAAAATACCAGGGTGATACAATGGAAAGAAATACACCAACATAAATCAAGCTTAACACCCTCACTAGTTGTGTATGTGTGTATGCAAACGCAAGTAAACGTTTTTGAAAATCCCGAGGGTGTGCTTTTATGTAAATACATTTTTACATGATGGTGTTTCTGAAAACCCATCTTCAACCGCAATGGGTAGACATCATTTATATTGTTTTTAGTGTCGATCACAATATTGCGAATAATTTTAATTTTTATAATTTTATATATTATACAGGTATGTATAAATGTATAACAAACATAATGTTGGTTTTAATTTATAGCCATCGCAAGTTGAAAAGACTGCTAGATAAACAACGGTTCAAAATTCGTCCCAATTCATTATCGCGCGAACGTATTAAAAAATACAAACCCGACAGAAACCTTAAAAAAGACAATCGGCGAAACCTTAAAAATAAAATAGTCACGAACGTTTCAATTTTACTAGTGAATACCCGTGAAAAAAATTAAACCAATATATTAATATACATAACAATTATATTATATAAATATAACTAAAACTATATTGTACTACCCCATTTACTATCGGGTTTTCCATTTAAACCAGACCGTTGTGTGTACCAGGAATCGATTACGACTCTTTGTATTTGTTAATTGCAGAACTTGTGATTGTTAATTATTTTCGTGATCACACGTAACTAGTCACGTGGTATATACTATATAATAAATAATATTGTGTATATTTCTTTGACCTTCAATTGAAGCCTAATATTTTTCAGATAAAATTTGAATACTACCGTTGCAATAGCTCCGCAGTGATTTTGCACGTCATTGACCAATCGACCAAAACTGTTCGTGACTACAATAACCATTACTACAGTAATTGTTTAATGCATTTCATTATAGATGCAGAATACCAATATACATACAGCTTGATATTTAACTTTAAAATCAGTTCGTACAAGAAAAATAATGTCATATAGGGTAGTTCGAATGAAAAAAAAAAGTGTGTATTTAATTTAGATTTATACATACCTATGCCTACAATTTTCAATTAATATAATATAACATATTTTACCTAGGAAATGAACGTTTCGTTAGAAAATAAAATACCAATGCATTTTATATTTCATAATAACTAAAAATATACCTCGAAGCAACACGCGAACATCGTTTTCAGTTATAAAATAGGTATATATGGTGAAGGACAAATAAAATTTTGTCATATCTAGAGACAGAAAAAGTTCCAAAACTAATACACATCGAACCGAAATTCATTATTAGATTTGAAATCCGTACGTCGTAGTGCTCACACGCACACATATTATAGCTGGGAGTTTGTCACGCGACCAATCATGCGATGTCAAACGAACGGTGGTAACAAACATAATATAAATACACGTGTTAAGGTTCTTGTTCTTGGTATTTCATATCCAAACTGTAATCCATGTGGTAATACGATTAGCTTAATAAATGTCTGGTCGGTAAGAAGAAAAAAAGAAAAAAATACGCCCTTGTTAGTAAAATATATATATTTTACAAACAAATTAGTCGAAACGTCAATAACTTATCGGATTTTCTCGGTGGACAACCCAATGCGTCTATACGGGCAACAATTTCTTACGTATCTATATATCATACTACTGTATATTATGTCAAATAATAAATTTTGACTCATAAAAAACAATATAGTGTATTATATAGTAGACTGCATGTAATAAGGGGAAGCGGGTTCACACACGGTAATAGTCTTTACACCGAAGTGATATTTTTTTCACTGGTGTGCGCTTTGGTCGTTGTTTCGATTCAAGGTTGGACCATTGATTTTTACAACCTACGACCAAATAATATCACCTAATATGTATACATAGCATGTCATATGTCGTAAAAACGATCAAATTGCGGTAAATAAAAATAATATACAAATATGAATATTTGAAACGGTTCTTTAGTACGCCACGTTTAAATTCTATATAACCAACACATTATATTACTATGAATTATTTAACATTCTGTCGACGTCAAAGACAACTCCCGTCTCCCGTTGTCATAATCAATTGAATAAAAATGGTATTATGATAATATCATGTTAAACACTATGTCGAATTGAAAGCGAATATATTCTTCACGAGTGAGTATAGTAGTGGAGTTTATTTTATCTTTCAAAAGTCATGTTTGTGCAGTAAATATATCTAAATTAAAATACACAGTTGGTAAAAAAATAAAACACATTGTGAATAAAATACTATTTTCTCATTAAATATTTACGTACCAACAGAAATATGAGCGCCGTGGTATAAATATACGTTGTACAATCGTACAGGTAAAATAAAAATTAATTAGTGCTCTGAATATAGTGCACTATAAAATACTACATAAACAATGAATTTAAAATGAAAAAACAATTATTTTTATGTACCATATTTAAATATATATGACTGAGAGAAAAAATGTCAAAAGTGAATTAAGAAAAAGTCTAAAATAACTAACAAAACTAATATTTTTAAATACTTTGTATTAAATTTACATGCTATTATTATATCAATAGGTAACATATTTTATTTTGGTATACTACCGAAAACACTGAAGCTACATGCATACTAAAATATAAAAATAATTATTTATTATTTATTATTGTAACTTATCAAAAAAATAACTTGAATTCAAAACTACGTTATTATAAAGTAATTTTACTAAAAAAAAAAAAAATGATAGGAAAGTTATAAAAAATTTAAATGTATATTTAATTTAAATTAAAAGATTCAAAACTAAATTCTTCTACACAATAGACATAGCTTTGCGATTTATATTAAGTAACCTATGTCATAGAAAAACAAAACGCATTCGTTACAAGTTTATACGCCTGTATAATTATATTTAATGATATTGAAAAAAAAACACTTTTATATTATGTGTTATATGAACAGGAGTAAAAAAAATAACTTCACATGATATGTATATATTTGTATGCATCATATAGATTATGTGACCAAATTAAACACCATAATCCGAGGTGTGTCGAGTTAAGAATTTGAAAAATCTCTATAGCAGTACCTCCTCTCACTGCTGTCTCACGTCAGTATTGTATACTCATATTATTATTGTTGTTACTATAATAGGTACTATATTTTACTTGCCGACATATTTCCAGCCAATAACCTCGAATCACTAGCACGACATATTTTTTTCATCCCTCGAATTTGTCCCCACTTCCCGCTAGAAGATGCATTTTCTCTAGTACTCACACCATGTCTATGCGTTTAAAAAACGGCTAAAGAAATGTTTCTACCATTTTCGTTTCGTCTAGACCTATTAATTTTTAACACGAAAAACTCGAGCTTTTATATGAACCATTTAATTTTGCACTCTCTTTGTCCACTGCGAAGTTTTTATGGCGATTCAAAAACATGCGATTCGTTTATGTCTCCCAATTCGTTATAATTATTACATATCGCAGAACACGCTTGAAGTAGTTATCAATATTTAACGAACTTCTAAAATCCATTATGCTGGTGAGAACACTGGAAACTATCGTTAAGTCTATGCGCTTAACGAAAGCCCAACAAAAATATTAGATAACGCGGCAATCTTTCAAGAACTCAACTTGGAAAACATAAATTTTTCATATTTCTCTCTTCCTCGTCTTATAATATAATACGATAAATTTTACAAAGCACATAATACATATACATATATATATATATATATATATATATAGTTGCGCCTAAATTAGATAATGTCATATACCAACTTCTATAGTTATGCTAAAAATTTAAATGAAATATCATAGTTTTGATATAAAACAATTGAAATGGTTGCACATAAGTGTGGATAAAACCTTTTGTGAGTGAAAGCGACAAGGGCATTTTGTAAATTCATATTAAATCCTAGTAGATACCCAACAGTATTATTATTATAATTTTAGAAATTGTATTATCAACCTTATTACGTATAACTTGTTGCAATATATTTTACAACGGGTATAGGATTATATTATATGTTTTACACAGATTATGTCCGTGTTTTTCGTATAATATCCGTCCAAAAAAAAAAAAAAAACGATGTTTGGACGGAATACAAACTGAATATCTGCGTACCAAACCGTATCGTATAAGAACAATACCCAGAATAATACATTACATAAGTAAAAGGTAAATATAGTCAAAAAAAAAGGTAAATAAAAAAATGTAGCTCCAATAGTATAGTTATTAGTATAGTTGTTACCAGATTATGCAATATAAAATTGTACAGTAAATCATGTTATGAATTATTAGAGTGCTAAATTAATTGAAACCGTTTAAGAAAATCGACGATAATATTATGAAATATGTATACATTGATAATAATTAATTCCACAGTATACATATTACATATATTTTGTGTGGTATAAATGTATAATTATACAACGAAAATTAATATGATATGAAAAATAGACAAATGCAATGGTTTTAATGATTTGTTATATTTTATACTTGTGTTTAGTAGAAAATATGTCAAAACGAAATTATTACAATGAAAAGTAAATTTTATAAGCTGCTAAGGGTGATGGACGACATATTATTACATAATAGTAAAAAATAATTGAAACATAAATTTTCATTTGTTGACGTTGCGCTGATAACGAATACAAAATCCATAACGTTCATAAAAATTGACGATTTAAAATAAATAATATACATACACTTAGACTTTCATTCTGCGTCGATGCATTATACAAATTGATTAAAATAAGTTAACCGCTCTGTCTTCTCTTTAATATCTCCATGAAAAGAATTGTGGACCATACGCTTGTATTTCAGATGGTTCATAAAAAATACTTCATTTTTATTTATTTTTCCCTAAATATATGTAAATACATGGCAAGAAAAAACGCGGTTTTTATATGTAAAATAAAAAAAGGTCGTATTCGTTTGTGCATCACTAGTGTCTTGCGATTAAAATAAAATAAAAACTTTCGCCCGGACGACAAGCTGTTGCACGCGCAGAGAACACGAAAGTATTGAGCTGGTCCAATTTTTTTCGTCTCGACTCTTTGCAATACAGATTACATATTTGCAAAAAAAAAAAACCGTCCACTTCAACGATATTACAATACAACAATAATAATAAACGATTGATTTTACGGTGGTGGCTAATTGGAAATAGGAGAAAGTGTCTTCGGGGTGTTAGAAATATAAGCGTCTCCCAATCTCTCCCTGTAAACTAAATAGATTTCCACAATAGTCGAACATAGGAATCTACGATAAAATATCGCGATAAAAAGGAATTTCTTCATTCAACAAACAGAGTTGTTATAAACTACTGATGACGAAGAGAGTCGGCGAATTCGGTCGTATATTAAATGATAGGAGAATGATTTGGAATGACTACTGAAAATTTAACGCATCCGTATCGTCTTTCTCTATGTATGCGAACAAACGTTAAAATGGTAGCACGCTGTTAAGAAGAAACAATAAAATTATTATTATTTGTCTGGCAATTTCGCCACTGTGTGCTGTGTGTGTTTCTGTAACGCACTATTATATAGAGAGTGTAACAGTTGGCCAACATCGATCTGAGCGATACAACGCCGTTTAACATATTAATTAATATAATATACATAAAATATATACACAGCAGTGATATCACCCCTCCTCCTACATATTCTTTTTTTTTTTTATAATGAATTTATTCAAATCTTGATTTTTAAAATCGTCAAATACACTCAAAACCATATTTTTAAATACTTAGATATTTTTACCATAAATAATGGCAATATTAATTACCATTTAATGATAAGAATCATATATACATTAAGTTTTAATCATATATTTTTTTTTTTTTTTTTTGAAAATTTTGATATATTAAATTGAATTTTAAAGATGTATACTTGAGATATTTAACATAATACACTAAAGATAATACTGATAATTTAAATAAAAATATTGTAATTTTACTATATAAATTATTATAGTACCTAATTAATATTAACCTGTGTCAACATTTTATGAATTTTTATACATTTCCATTTCATAATTAAATGAATAAATGAAGGTGAGCATACCTGATTAATCACTCTGTATATACACAGTACCTATATATTTATACTTTTTACAGAGTCCTATGGGATGGTGAAATATAAGACTGGTAGAATTTTAAAGATTGGAAGATAGTATCCGAGTGTAAATCAAACCGACAAAGGTGATGGTGGATGGATATCGGGGAGACTGAGGGATGAGAGAAAATTTAGTCATAAAATACCGAATCACGTAAAGCACGTTTTTACGATGTGACCTCGTCTAATAACACGCGGCAGCAGCATTACTCGAATGATAATGCGAATAGGATGGCGGAAAAAAATTAAACGGTAACACTCTTCTTCAAGGCTTTTTTCTGAAGAACTTCATCTACTTTAACCTGTGGTTGTAGAAAAAAACTATGGCCAACTTCCAACGGTTAACCTTTCGTCCGTGCCTACCTACACACATCGTGACCCACGTATATAATATACTATTATTTTTAAAATATCGTCGAGACTGAATAATTTATAGTATAGATATGCGTATATATATATATATATATATATATATATACAAAGCAAAAGAGAAAATGAAAAAAAAAGGATTGAGTTGCATAAAGTAAACCAACACGCAAAGTTGTCCACAACCGGCTCGTAATTGCATGTCTAATACAATAATATTATATTATTTTTGTCATGAATACAGTAAAAGATGAAAATTCTTATGAAAAAAAATATAATTATTATATTATGATTTCTTACATAGGTACTACGTTAACATTAATTTAAACCAAAAGAATATTATAAAACGAAATCGCGTATACAGCACGTATAGTATAATAATGTAATGGTTTACATGTAACGTGCCTCTTCACGATAGACGCCATTTAAAATAATAATTTTTTAATTAAAATTATATTATTCTACGTTTAATTTTTTTATTGTTATCATTCGCAACAATTATATTGTTTCCGCTGACGACCGAAACACGACACACACGCGCTCAAGCAAGGATGCACAGAATAATAACTAAGCCCGTTCAGGTTTCTTTTTTTCGTGGACAACAGACAATACAGAAGAGGGAGACTACAATGATGTCATCCTATGCATATAACTATTTAGAGCAATACAATAATATACGATGATGATAATTTAATAGTAATTACAGTCGCGGCATAACCCCAAATATATACTTATGCATGCGAGTTCGTATTTATACAATTTATACAACGCATATATACGCGACTATATTATAATATAACACATAAAGCCTCAGCTAGGTTACAGCTAAAAGTCAATTATTACGTAATTTGTTCGTCCGCGTGATTGATTAAGGTGTATAGAAATTAAGCACATCCGGTCAACGACGGCGACTGCTGTGATGTCGGAAGATTTGCGTTGCAAATGTGCTTTTGTGAAAAATAAATATATAAAGAATAAATCTGGCCAACGCGCGGCGTCAATTATTATTTCGTCGTTAGTCTCTATCGTTTATAATATATAAGATAAATATATATATATATATATAATGTTTTATAAACGTATTCAAACGATTTAATACTAAGCGACATTAATAATAATACATTAAAACCCATTTAAAAAAATCTGTGGTATAAACGAAGCGCGCACGTTTGTGTTATTGAAAACTGTAGGAAATCGTCACGGCCGAAAACGGAGGCCGATTAACGGCGAAACGATAATTCGCAGTACACTCGATGGCCGTAAGAAAATCACCGAAAAAAAATATATAATAAATAATAATATAACGTAATGAAAAAGTGACGAGTGCGTTTTGTTCCATCGGAATATAGATTCGCAGGTATGGACGAACGGTGATCGTTTAACATGCAGAAACTAATTTTATCAGTCAGTTTTTGTGAATTTAGAAAAATATAAAATACGCTAAATAGAAACAAATAAATTATACAGTAACCTACCGTGTGGAATTGATTTACATAGCCGACACACAAGGCTTTCATCGTTTAGAACAGTGATTCTCAACTTCTTTAAAATAATGATCTACAAAATAGATGTTCAATTTAACAACAAACAATATACTTCCATATCTAGTTATTGGATTGTCCGCGTAGAGGCAGTCTGAGAAAACTGAAAATTTTGGTCTGAAAATAGCAGTGATCGCCTGGCTGATGATTTCGTGTAGGTATTACGTAATCGTAATCTCATATTCCCGACGGCACAGTGTATCGTTAGTACAATAATAATATACCACGTGCCACCCGTCAGCTCTAATCGTAAAAGTTTTTCAATCGTACACGCGGATGGCTTGTAATAACACAATATCTAATAATACGTTATTGGTGAGTGCTACGCGGCGATGACGTTTTTCGGTAGACAAACAGATGGTGAAAAAGAGAATATTGCAGAGTGATGACAAAACACAAGAAGACGAAATTATAAAATAAAAAATAAAAAAAACAAACTTACAAAACTCTGCTTTTTGAGTAAGAAAACCTCCGCGGTACTCCCTATAGGTATATATATATATGTATAAATTATTTATATTATACACGCAGACGGAATCATTAATATTCGTTTCGCATTAAGTATTTATATGTTCGTAGAGAAGATAATTTAGCTGTGTGTACACACACGTATACATGATATTATGACGGAGTAATGCCATTCCAACATTATACACGCACATGTTTAACGTATATAATATATTATGTGTGGATTATATATGTGTGTATAATATTATATATATATATATATAACAGAATGATCTTATGTACACAAAATATGACAACGTTCCGTCGATTTTTCTTTCAACTATTATAGGAATTCCATCTTCGGTTGCGAATACGACATCACATTAACCGTTCGTGATTCAGGGATTATGAGGAAAAAATACAGCTTTTAACATAGGATCTCCGCGGCCGAAAACCCAGTGCAACCATTTAAACTCAATCCAGCATACGGTTACGTAGTTGCGGCAAGTCTTAGCGCTCATAGACTAGTCACTGTGGTTATTGACGTTACACCGAAGACTGTGATAATCCTCGCCGCATACGTTTATTTTTATTTAAAGTATATACAGTATACACGTTTTATACATACATAGAATATATGTGTACAATGTACAATGTACACTGTACATGCATTAGATACGTATATGTATTATAATATGCATGTATTTAATAATAAATTAATACACTTACTCTCCTCTCATATTTACCTGTATCAGTTATTCACGGACTATAACATAACTATATAATATATATATATATATATATATATATATATATATATATATATATATCCACAACACGATTCTCACACTATCCTACACCTCACACGACCGTCTATATGTTAGTTAGGTCAATCAGTTATTTAGCAATAATTTTAAATGAGTGTATCTTAAGTCATTACGCGTGTTTTTTTCAATGGTTATGGATCTATAATTCTATATTATAGATCTATATTATATAATTCTATTTCTATATCTATATTTAAAAAAGTAAATTTAGAGTTTTTTATTTTTATGCGATTTATTAATGATAAATTTAAAATATTTTAGCATACTATTGCAAACAATATGGTTATACTTTACACAAAAACTAATAAAATGGGGCTAGAAACAAATGGATTTTTAGTATTTATGATATCACTCAAGTTTAGTATCGAAAAAATTCTAAAAATTCTCATTCAAATTCATAAAAACTACGTACCTTATAAATCTGCAATAAAATTTCCAAGAATATTTTTGTGTTGGAATAGAGATACACTAATGTTAAATGCAGTTGCACTATGAAATCTACCAACATACATCAAATTAGTGTATGTTATGTGTGTAATAGACATTAAACATACACTTTTTTTTCAGAAATAGAATTTCGTGATTTGTATTTATACATATATATACGTATATATTATGTTATATAATATGTAGAAACGAAAAGGGGTCGAAAATACGCTTTGTTTTACCATCGGTTTCTATGACACTGACCGTAAATAAAATACATTTACACACAAGCTTATTACCCTATGTATATATTATACACATATATTGGACGCACTTCATAATAATATATTCATATACATATACTATATGTATGTACATTTTTACGTGTTCAACATTTACTATAAAAGAATGTAATAACACACCCCTACACTACTACCACATTACTATTGCTTCTACTACTTTTACTACTAGTTGTTGGGTTTTATAGGAGAGAATGTGTAACACCATGTTGGGAAAATTCTCATATCCTTTTTGATTTCATTGTTTACATAAAAAAAGGATAGAACAACAAAACATTATAAAGTGTCTTTGAGTCAATCAGGAGCATTGAGGTAACCCGCTACCAATTTTGGTTATGTTGCTTTATATATAATATACCGACCTAGATCTAAAGCGATTTACTTTAACAAACTATTTATTTTAAGTTCAAAATACAACCAAAAAATATCAACATAATTTTTAAATTATTTAAGCTTATATACGAAATTTTTAAACACTTATGTAACTATACTATATAGGTATATAGTATAGTATATGTTTATATAATTATATCAACATTCAAAAAAAAAAAATATATATATATATATACATGATAAATGTTTGTATTAAGTAACGATTCAAACATATTTATTATACATTTAATCATAGTAAAACTTGTATTCTGTAAGTAATGAATAACAATGCTAATAAAAATACTTCACACGTAATAATGTATTGTGTAACATGTAAAAAACCGAAATGTTTTATCTACAGAAAATAATTTTGATACAGTTTAATAAACTTAAAGTTGTATTAACTATTTTATGCTGAATATATACAGGTTATTGGTTAATCATATTTTTAAATTTAAAACTAGAAAAACTAATCTTTCTGAAAAACTTTCAATTTTAAAATAATTCATGAAACTTTATCTATATGCAATCATTATATTTTTAATAGGTAGCTCGTCACTTATTACAAGTCTACAACAAAATCAATATTGAACAAAACGTTAGGTATAGAATAAGTAAAATATGAAGTGCAATGAGTTTTTAATTATATGGAAGTCAATCAATACCACAGGTTCATCTAAAATCTATAGAATACATTCTATGACTATAATCGATATTTTACTACTATTCCTTTATAAATTAACTGTCACTCAGTATAAACTCAAATATCGTATGGCATATTAATTGTTCATTTCAATAACTCATATTAAAACGTCAAATGACAAAAATAAATAATTGTGCCCTCAATAATTCAAATGCAAAGAAAGATTTAAATTTATTAAAATAGTTAGAGGCCAAAGTATACGATATGAAATAAATTATACATAACACTATAAGTCATCCGATAAATGATTAACAGCAGGTATAAACTAAATTAAGTGAAATCAAAAATACTGTTATGAAATAAGTATTAAATTTAAACAGCACAAATGTAAAAATCTAAAAAAAATTTTATATTTACCATTCTTATTCTGGAATTAGGTAACAGACAGGAAATGATTGGCTTCGGTTACAGTCGATTTTTGACGAAAATATAAAATCACTGTTAGATAAATATTTATTTTTTTTAAGTATATAATTTTATTAGAACACTATAATATTACGTAACATTTACCGTTAATTATTCCATAAATGTTAAACAATAATTAAAGGAGACTTTTTAAACAATGTTTTTAATAAGATTTATTACATTTATCTTTTTTATAGGGAAATCTATTACAATAATATACAACGAAAATAAAAAAATATTTTCAGACATTTTATATTAATTGCGTTTTCGATTAAATCTTTAAGTAATGCTTTCGGATTAAATTAATCATTAAAATATTTTATAAAATCTCCAGTTTCCTTTAGATACATGTTGAATTCTTAAGAGGGTAATCATGAGAAAGAACGATTTTAATTTCTAGGTTTAAAAGTAATAATACGAAAGATCCTACTAATGATTCTCATCAAAATCTTCCGTGTTATATAGAACGTTTAATAATAAAAACATTGAAGTAGCTGAATTGCCTATCCAAAAACGCCTGGTAAACAACATCGTAATTACAATATAATGAATGTTTTTAATTTTATACATAATATTATGTCATAATTAATTTAATTTAATCAGTCATTATTATTTATAATATATTTTTCAAAAATGTTATTAAATAATTTAACTTTATTCTACATATATTTAAAATTCCTTTTTTTGCATTTCGTATTATCCTTTATAATTATTATAAATTATATGCAATTGAGTATTTCGAGAAAATACTTAAAGCAAAAAGTAAATTGTTCACAGAAAAATATTTCCCATCTATTTTAATGGATATTATATTAGTTATTTGGTTTATTCACGAAAGTAATCATCTAAAATAAGAATTTCAAATGTTTAAACCAATTTCTAAACTAACCTATTTCAACGTTTACACAACTTTCATGAAAATTAAACATTAGAAGTAAAAAAAAAATGTAATTGACGCGCATTATTAAAGTCTGAAAAAAAATTAAAACAACCTGAGTGACTTAATTATAACGAATGGGCCGCAACGGAACTCATTTATATGCGTAAAGTTGCGTTCATAAATCGCACTTTTAAGAACTGAAAGTTCATTTAAAGTTGGTGATACTACACTAGAATAATCCATTTTAAATCCTGCTTCTATGTATATGAATTCAATCGTTAGATAGATTCAATCGTCTTTTACAATCAGTAAAAATAATAATAAATATACATAATATACTACCCGCGTTCATTAGCTGAACAAAAGTCTTTTTAATTAAGTTGTCTCATTTTTAATTACAATAAAATTTTATAAAATTATGCTACAGACATAAATTACTACAATTCAATGTCGTCTTTAAAAATGTACTTCATTAAAGCAATAAAAAATGTTTTTTTTTTTAATTTTAAGCAAAATATTTATAGAAAGTTAAATATTTGTTGAAAAATTAAAAATAATGTCATTCATAAGATTCATAGTATAAAACTTAAGTGAAAATCAATAATATCGGATAAATATGGTATTATCATGTTCTTTTTCTCAAAAGTTTCTGATGCGGTAGTAAAGATATTAGTATATATCACAAATAGAACATTATACTTCTAAATGAAATTCAATAAAATAACTTTCACTGATAAAGAAATATTATTCTCGGAGGACATTTTGAAAGCATGATTATATTAAAAAACTACAAGAATTTCCACGTTCTATAAGCCATTTAAAGATCTATGAAAATATTTTGAAACCATTTATTGATGTCAAACTATCATTTTAGCGGAAATTTAACGTTATTAAAAACTTGCACTCAAAAGTATAAACGAAAACGATGATTTATACTTTAAAATATTTTCTAAGGACAAATACATATTATAAGACTGAGGTTTTAATGCGTTCGAATCAAAACTTTTCGAAAGCAACAAAAATGAAGTCATGATTTAAGAACGCGTCTCTCGTTAACACACGTAAGTAACTATAGCTCAACAAACTTCCATAGTTTAAATAATATTGTATTATTAAATTGAATTATAATTATTGTTAAAGTAAATTTAAACATTAATTATAATCACATAATAACAGAAATGTACCTAAAAATAAGAAACTACATTTAAAAAAACATGTTTAAGGATTTTTTTTTTAATATATAAACATTTTAAACATTTGAATCATACACAATAAAAATTCATCTGCAATTATGTGATTTCTTTCAAAACAAAAAATATATTAACAAATTTCCATAATTTAGACTCGAATAAAAGTTTTTTTACGTAAAAACATCCGCAATAAAAAAGTAATAATTTAATTATATCGGAGTAAAATCAATAAAACCTCGTAACCTCGTGTCATACACTAGTAAAATATTGTTTTATAATACAATACCTCTAACTGTTTTAATATTTATGTAATATATGCATGTTTCATTAAATAGTAAAAAGTTTATTAATATTATAACTTAATTTGTCAACAAAACACCATAATGCACCGTGTGTATTTATGTGTATTTTAATAAGAAAAAATATAGGTTTTATTTATTTTTGGATTTTAAAAAGGGGAAAAAATCAACTCTTATAATAAGGAAAAAAATTGTACCCACATGAAGGCTAACCATTTTTGATATGCGCTCCAAGAGTTCGGAGCGCGTCAGAGCGCAATGGCTTTGCTGACGAACGGTAGTTGCGACCCGATTTCGATTGCACGCGATTTTTCCCATCACAGCTATAGTGTACAACTATACTCATCCAAGTGATCGAAATACGTATTTCTCGAATGGTAGTAGCGGCACAGGACGAGTACGGGCGGTTGCTCTATTCCCTCGGACGGTCGGCGCGACACTGAAAACTGTACGCACCACGAGGGGTTGGCGTAAGACCATGACAGGCGGCAGCAGGTGCAACGACAGCAAGTGAGCTCTATTTCAGTCGCGTGCGATTCCACTACCCCTTCTTCTTCCAGCAGTTTCTCTCACTTTTCTCCTTATCCATCCATTAGTGAATTCTCCCACTACTCTCTCTCAACAGTCTACTACAAACCATTCAATGTAATATTATATTAAGTTGTATTGGTGTGCATCTATATCTATAATGTTAATAATTGTATTTACTAAAACCTCGTGATTGGTTTCCAACCTCTACTCACTAACAATCCGGAAATACTACTTCTCTTGCAGACAAATAAAAATAACGGTTGGTACGACGACTACCTACTATGCATAGACTTCAATGTGAACACAAGAAACGTTAGACTATCTCCCTTCCAAAATATGAATTGATCCACTCAATTATCTTTTAATTAATGTAATCTAAATTTTTAATAAACTATTAGTTTGTTAAAAATACGAATACTAAGATTTTACAATGTCTTACTTAAATAACAATAAGCACACAACGAGCTTTGATTTGTATCAAATAAAAACTCGGAAAAAAAAATATTAAATCCAACGAAGTCAATGATTTTGTTGCTTGTAAGACAGAAAGCCGAGACACTAAAAAGTTCTTCCTGTTTTACTTTGTGTATATTTTAAATAAAAGGAATGATGCAAAGAAAAAATATTAAATGACTTAACTGCGTTCTTTAAGTGCACCACACTATCGAATCTCGCGTGCCATCTTCAAAGTTAAAGCTTGACAAGTCGACAAACATTTTAATGATGGATAACACAAATGGTTTAAATTTACCTACAAGACTCCACTGTAACTTATTTTAATGAAGAGGTATGGTAAATTTTAGGCTTAATGAATATAATATGTTTATATATCATAATTATATTACAATAATTTATGATATACCTAGTATAAAATGATTTTTATAATATAAATATTACAAGCTACTCGTACGAATTGAATGAGTTGAAATATACTGTAGCTATTTTTATAAAATTAAATCATAATACATCAAAAGTACAATAAATAAACTACAATAAAATTAAAAAAGAAAATACTTCAGTTAGAGTTGTTAATAAAAAAAAAATGATAAATAAGTATAATAAATATAATACGAAGGTATTTAAAATGTAGATTTTCAGTATAAATTTTACACAAAGAAAGAATAGATTTTTAAAAAACTTCAAATGAAACAATGTAATAAGACTGAATTTAGTATTTTTCATTTAATCTATACATAATCTTAAAATGTATGCGTCTTAAAAAGCTCTCGTTTGTATATCAAGCATATCAATGGCTGAATTATCTTCCTAACAAAAAACGCATTTTTTAACTCAAGTGGATACTGATTAATGATGGCCACTACGTTTCACAGGCTCAATATGATAAAAATAAGATATGGTAGTTATGTAAATTCACTTGAATGATGAATTATACTATCATAGCAGTCATGTGAACTGTGTAAACTTGATTGTGACTGTTGAAATAGTGGAACTTTCGTAAAGCTATTTTGTAAGATTTTGCGTCAATCGGTAAAAAAAAAAATACATAAAACAGCTAGTTAGTTCTTTTTGACTGTTCCTGATTATATTAAAAGTTTTTTTTTGTTAATCAGCAGTGAAGCAAAATTTATTTTTTCTCATCTGAACATAAAGTCAAAATAGTTCATCTATATGGTATATCTTTAAAAAAAAATAAATTTAAATAATATTTTTTTAAGCAAATATTTATTTACGAGATCTTGTATTTTACATAGTACTTAAAAGATAGTTAACGTAATTTATAAAATAATATAAGTACAATAGATAAACGAAAAAAATGAAGAGAATTTTAATTAAAATTATTTCAACATAAACTATATTAAGTCATATTATACTAAACAATAATCTAGTTATTGGTGACGGTATAACAATAGGCACACCTAATTAAAACAAGCATACTCTAAATAGCCTCAGCAACTATTTTTGAACTTGAATCAAGCTTATTGAAAAAAATCTTCATTTGTCAGTTTTAGTATAAAAATATTTTTCCTCTAATAAGTTGAATTTTGGAGTTTGTATCCACTGAATTTATGATAGAAAAGAATCTATATCAAAATCACATCCAAACCACTTTTAATCTTAATTTCATTATTTGATAAAAAATTTATCAATATTATTAATTTTATAACAATTTAAATCAAAAATGGGTATTAAATAATTTTGAATATTGTAAATAACATTTTAAAATGTAAGTAATAATACATTCTAAATATGAATATGTACTTAAAATATTACTCCAAAACTTAAAAATCGCAATAACGTAATACGCAGAACAAAATACCTGCTTATCGTTCAAATTTTTTAACAATAATAACCTTCATTTTACTAATTATAATTTTTAAGTGAAAGCAAAATTCTGTCATATCTATAAATCTTACAATAGACAGAAAATCTGAAAAATATGCGGATGGATAGTGCTGTTTTATTTCCACCAATCCCAAATCACTAGTAAGTAAAAAATATTATTCTAATAAAAATGTCAATTATTCTTGTACAAATTATTTTAAAATAGGTATAAAATTGAAATTATAGACCATATAACTATAAAATAAAATATATATATATATATACAATATAGTCTACACTATTTAAATACAACCTAGTTTGTAACAAAAAACTTAATTAATACAGTATTAAAACTATTAACAGATAACAATATTGCATCAAACCACTACAAAATACATACACCTAAGTATGAATGATGATAATTGATTTATATCTTTTTCAGGAGTACACTTTTCAAGAACTTTTCTCCATTAGCATAAAGTATAGAGTGGTAATATTTAAATAACAATCATTTAGATAATTTAATTTATAAAATATTTTTATTTTTTTTAACTAATTACAAAATAAAATAAAATAAAACAAACTGGATACGGTATTTTCTTTTTTTACTATTCAAAATATTATAGATTTATTGGATTAATCGTTATTTGCCTCTAAATTATTAAGAAATATTACAATGAAAACAAGACATTTTATAAATTATGATTATAATGTTTGATAAGTAATTATATGTTTATAAATAATAACGATTTTTGAAAAATGGATTAAGTTAACACCAGTTTTTTTTTTAAACAAATTTAATAAAATATGGCCAATCTAAAAAAAAAATATTAACAGTTATTAATATGCGATTTTATAATTAGATACAACTTAAATAATAAATTTAAAAAATTAAATGCAACAAAAAACTACATAAACTTTTTTAATTAAATGCGTTAAAACACCTTTTACCTTTTACTTTTTATTATATAATAAACTCATGAAAAATCAGATGTTTTGTAATTTAAATTAATTTACTTCAGGAAACTATTAGTCGTTTTTTTTAAATGTCAAAGTTATACTTATAGTTTTAGATTTTAAACCAAGCAAAATGAATGAATAGATTTTACAATGTGTGTTTTTTCTTCAGTAATCACTTTTTAAAGAATATCTTAGAAATAATACTAAATATTAATAATTATTACGTAATATAATGAGCAATTTGTAATTAGAAAAAAATGATTCCAATCTACTGTATGATTACTAATAGAAAAATAAATAACTAGTAGCATTGTTTAAATTATTATTATAAATATAAATTAGAATATCCTTAAAAATGTAGACTTTTCTAGTCTCCGCTCAGAAATGTTTTTCGTTGTACTCAATGATTTAACATAGAAAGTTCGACATCTATTATACAGCAAAATGACTTCCTGGATTTAATTTTTTCATTAAAGAATTAAAAATCTGAGCACTTGAAATAAAAAACTCAGTGAAAAATATTAAAAATAAATGATCCAATTAATCTCATTACTACGAGTTTATACTTGAATTTATCCTATAATTGTACATACATAATTTATAATTTACACACATTATGTTATGTAGATTTATATTTAGAATAGATTCAACAGACCAAACGCAATACCAAGAAATAGCTAGTAACCTCAATCAGAAAAAAGCCCTATCGACTAATCCAACGCACAGTATTTTCCGTTTGAATATACTACGATCATTATCATTTATCTTCCATCCCTCCCTGATCTTTCTTTTCATTCTTAAGGACCTCAATCCCTAAACCGATTGTCCATGTCATAAGCCTTTTTTTTCTTATTCGTTAAAAACGACCCTTGAGCGTGTTCAATATTTGACCAAAGGTCGTAAATTGGATAAACCGGGAACCGGGAATTCTGTGCACACAAAAAGTTCAAAACCTCTTATAAGTATCCTGACCAAATCTTGTTTGTAGACAAATACATAAACAAAAAAAAAGCACACTACTCTAGAAATATAATAAACCTATATGGAACTCAAACTATAGGGGAAATAACAAAGATACTTTAAACGAGATGTCATGTAATTGAAAAATGAATTAAGATATGATGTTTAAAAAAAAATTAAGGTTATGTTTGAGACAAGTATATATATTTTTTAAGTCTCTAATATTGTAATAAAAAGTAAGAATTAGATTTAAATTTAAAAAAGATATATTGAATACAAAGTTTAAATTTAAACAGATAGGTTATCTACACTCAAATGTCTTAATAAAAAAATCTGAAAATTCAATAATAGCTATTCTAAATTATAGTAGTAAACATCTTTATTAAGTAAAGCACTGTTGTAATTAATATATTAAATTAGTAAAAAAAAGTTAAATCAAGTAAATATTTTTATAGCTTATCTTATAATATTAAAAATAATTAGAATTGTTTACCCCAAGATCAACTTAATAAAATTTGCTACCAGAAACCACAATCAACGTTAAAGATTAGAGCTATTATACTGTTTCAAAAGAAGATGACAAATACAAATAATATTAAAATTAAAATTAAAAAAAAACACATTATATCATTATAAAACCAATACATTCATAACATCACTCAGCACTTAAAATGCATGTTAGATATTACCTAAATGTTTAACTTATCACTAATACAATCATTATTTATCATCAATCAAATCGTGACATGAAAAATTAATAATACAAAAAATATTCACCTACATAATACATATTTTTTATCAGTAAATCTCTTTAATAGGTTTATTTATAATACAACATATAATAGTAGTCTAAATTGTTCTATTCTAAATAAGGTATTTTTATTATAGCATTGTTAATAAAAACAATTATGTTTATTTTTAATAGAAGTATTTTTTTATTTTTTTTTTTTTTGCTCATAAAATAAATATTGCATTTATTAGAATTATTTATATTAAATAATGGCATTCTAGTTTTATATTTACCAACTTATAAATCTTAAAAATACATAGTTTTAAAAAGAAATTAAATATAAAGTAAAACTTTACCTATAATTCATATAACCCTGATTTTCTCAATAAATCGAATAATAAAACAATAGAAAGTTTAAAACAGATCACAACCAATAAGAGAAAATTTAATAATGAAGTTACTTATTTATATCGTTGCATTATTGCATCCTATGATCGCATTTAAACTTGAAGATGTTCAAATATTTGCTTCAATACAAATAAATAAATAAATTATTATTTATACAAACTAATGGAATTTAAAATGCATATTACCAACAACTTTCAAAAAGTATCAATTTACAAATTATACTTAATATTTGAAACTAAAAGTAATAATTTGCATAATATAATATAATCAAACTCAATAAAAAGTATTAGCTTACTTAACAAAATTTATACTTAAAAATAATTTTAAAAAATCATAAAATTAGATTCTGAATAATTTAATTTTAGGTGATTCCTTAAAATAACCAATGGTACAAATAAACATAGGTACATCTTAACATTCTAACTAATATAACTTTAATTTATTATAATACCAAAAATAAAATACTTAAATTTAATAAATATAATTAAAAACTTTCAATAATTATAGATTTAATTATAGACTAAGTAGGTAGGTATAATACTAGTCATATACAAGTTTGAAAATAATAAAAATTAACAAATCGATCTACAATATTCTTTATTTATATTTTATGATTAAATAAATACATGCATATTAAATTTATAATTTATCAATCTACCTCACTTTACATTAAATAATTCAGATATCTATTACAATATTAATGTACTATAAAATAGCTGGAATTCAGTTATCTTTATATAATATTTTAGTATTCACAGACGTAATTATTGAAAAAATAATATAATAATAGTTGTTTAAAAACTTAATAATTCAATCCAAAAAACAATTGCAAAAAATATAAAAACGCGATTCCATATTATCATAATTATATTGACTACAACTTAAATAAGTATCTTTAACATTGCACGTCTCGACCGAATTCGATGATGGCAAAAAATATTAAATAAGTATCAATGATATACACTAGTCGATTATGTACTGCCCTATTTTTTAACTACCAATTATTACTAAAATTGTAGATTTACAAATATAATGTTACTATAATAATATATAAATACATCTGCAATATGAAATGTTGTTTTCTAAAATACAACAGCAGATGAGCAATATCAGCCTATAACTAGACGATATCGTAAAGTAAGGATTTAATTTTCATCTCCGTATAATAGAGTTATTATATATAATGTTATGTACTAACGTATATTCATATGTACATATACTATAAGTATTTGTGTACTATATAGGTGAATATGGTTTATGGTAAAGTGGTTAGCGAGTAAAAGCGACCAAGAAAGTATTTACGAACGAATAAAGAAGACGCTACTATACAATTTTTTCTGGTACTATGTTTTAGAAAAACAATTTAACACATTTACTTTTTTTTTAAAGTCGGGTTGTTTAATAAGAATCTAATATGGTACCGAAACAAATTATTTTATTTATTTTATTTAAACGTCATCAAATTTTCTTTTTAAAATTACTCAAATCTTAAAACGATTGACGGTAGTAACGGTACAGAATAACAACAGCACTATATATTTATTGAAGCAAAAAATCCTGGTATTCTACATTTTTAATATAAATTATGAAATACAATAATGTATTGAAAAATTTTACAAAGATTTTATAAATTGACGAACTAAATAAGTTTTATACAATAAAATGTATAATGTAAAACTTTTTATTCAACTATCTCTTGTATATATTCAATAGAACATTTAAATGTTATCCAGATAAAAGGAATTTACCAAAAATGAGTAAAATCTACAAGTACAAATATATCACTAACTTTAAAAAAAAATTTGAATTAATATTAGAAATTTACAAATAATAATTTATTTAGGAAATATAAAGACAATTCGATTTAAAATGTCAAACAAATTTCAACAACAACTTAATATACTTTATATTATATTGATATAATATTAATTCCATTTTTTACAACGAAATTAATACATTGTCTCCCTTTTGATATTGTTTTAATCACTGATGTAATTCTCTCAACGATTTTATTTCGTATTTATTTTTTCTCTAACACAATATTTGCATTCTTCCTAGCCTTGATACTGCTGCTCAAAATTACAAGACTTTGGAATGCACGAGATGTCCTAACTCCATCCCATCATATACACTAGCGTTGTATTTCTGTATGATATGGGTTTTAATTAAATTCTATTTTATCCTATTCTCATCATCCTGTACATTTGTTATATGTACATGCCACGTAAAGACTATAGACTAAAGAGTATACAATATACGATACAAGGGTCAGAAATTCATCAAGATATTTTCCAACGTACCTGAAGAAATTTCTAATTGTTATTATTTAAAGGGACCACTGCACAATAACAAAAAATAAATGTACATAATCCATAATTGTATATGATACAAATAATTTGCTAACGCTCAATATCATAATGAAAAGTCAGTACACTGAATATTCAACAATAAATTCCTAGTTCCAAATCAAACAAATATAAACAAAAGTATATTTAATATAACATTATTCACGAATCTGAACATTTAACAATGTCAACACATGAGATGTACGTCTTTATTGTAACCTTAGTCGTGATTACTGCTTTTATTACCCTGGGTTGATCTGAGTAAACTAATATAAACCCAAAGCTTCAAACCATTTTCTGTTAAATTTTGTATCGACAACCATATGAGTTCAAATTACTGAACTTTACATTCCTCAGGCAGATTTTCGGTTAGTAATCATGAAGGATATAGTTTAACTTTCAACACTAACCTCAAATGAGAAGTGAAAAGGAACCTATTATATTAGTGTTCATATAACATTATTAAACAAAGGTCAAATATTTTTTTCCCAATGTGTTAACTGTGAATATAAAATAAATAGATAATTTGATTAACATAAAAATCATTAAAAATAAGTTAAATGATAATTAAGTACTCGTTAAAAATAATTAAAGATTTTATCATGTTTTTAACATTAAAATCATCATATTAGAACATAATTTTTTTATCAAACAATAATCAAAAAAAATATTAATCACATTGACATAATATTAAATGTCATATTTACAAGTGAATAATAAAATTATCACTTATCTCATAAATACAACAAGTGTGTTTATAGTATGAAGTTAATATGATACATTGCAGAGTTTAAACATAAAAAAATATAATAATACAATTTTAAATAATCCATCAACAAACAAAATAACATTCAACGTGAGTTTTAAAAGAGCTAAATGTATATAATGATTTCAAACAAAAAAGTCAAATGTTTTTTTAGACGTAACCGGAATTCCGAAAATGATAATTTCTCACGACCATATTATCTACGTAATATTATTAATTGTATGTAACCATTATTAATCGCATAACACTATAAAAAATAAAACACACCGAAAAAAAATATGACTGAAGGCCCACAGCTGATTGCATTCATTACAAGTTAGTAGTTGAACATATTTTGGTCCCAAGCAAAAAAAATTTAATTAATATTTTCTTTACATCCCCATAAATGTCCATTAACATAAAATTAACGAATACACCATATCTTACAAAACGAGAAATTTCCAATCGAAAACTTTATCAAAGGATTCTTGAAGTGTTTGACGACTACACGGCAAGTTATCTATGCCAAGCGTTTTATATACTTATATTTATATTATAATATATTGCTTTAATTAATACTACATTTATATTAAAATATACCAAAATCATTAGATCACACATACAGACAAAATTCAGGTTTTTTCACTAATTATAGTTTTAAAATTTTACAAATTTATGTATACATTCTTGAAAAAGAAAGAAAAGAGTAATTTATAGCTAAAATAATACCCAAATACTATATGTAGTGCATACAAAAAGCTATAGGTATTTCACTATAGTACCCAGACAAAATGATAGTTGTTAGATAATAAATATATACATAGCAATTTTATTTATTCAATCAGTATTTTCCTGCCAACTTGTAAAGTATGCATAACAAATAAATCTATAAGTATACATACACACTTATATTTACAAAACACTAATAAATAAAAATAAAAATTCACAGATTTTCGGGCGTGTCTCCGACACGGATTCCTACATGTAACATGTTTTATTTCGTCCAATCCGTTACATAGGTTAATATAAATAGTTTTATCTATTGTAATACAATATAATACGATTGTACCTATTTCAAACAGGCATTATATACCTCCACATATTATTAAATACAAGCGTGGGATACGCAACGAGTGGTGCGTGTTTCGTGTTTGGCTTCTTATAAACAAGCGCACCAAAAATCATGGCAATGGCGCGCCTATATGTATAAAAGGAACATAATATTATATTATTAAAATATGCTATGAACAACATTCTCTTTCGTATAATCAGTATCAAAATACCTACGTCGAAAAGCACCCCCTTGTTAATGTTTACAAACAGAAATTTCTAGAAATTAAAACAATAACTCAGAGTTCCTCCATCAGTCATTAGGATAAGATAAGCCAACCAGCTATAAATAAATCTTAAAATACTTAAAATAAAAATTAGAATAGATGACTAATAGTAATATAATATATAAAGCATATTATCAACATTACTCTATTTTTAATGTAATCATTGTAACCTTTATTATTATGACACAAAATATAATAAAATACTATGATAAATTAATGCTATAATAAAACATTCGACATATCATGAGAAAAATTATTAGCCTTTTCCTTAATATATCTTTATATTCACTGCTCCTTTATGACTTTTTGTCACCTTAATACTCCTATGAAGTATATACTTATTCCGTTAACAATATTCCTATATAAATTGTAAAAAACAGAGTTAAAGACTTGGGCTTTACCCTGACACCAACTTTGTGCATTACTAAGTACTTGTTGTAAAGTATTCTAACTTCTTAGTTTTCTTTATTCGTATACAAACTAAATTTCATCTGGTCACTTCACTTTAAGTTATTTTTTTTTTTAAGCTTCGTTATTGAGTATGGTACTATTCTAAGACACTTTCACCGTTAGCTGCTACTTATCACGTAACATGATTGAAAGGGTTCAAAGAAAATACCTTTTTACCCTTCAAAACTACTACGTGTTTTTCCTTGGAAAGTCATGTGAATCATAGATACTCAACAAATATTTAATTTCTAATAACAACTTTCATTCGTCTAAGATCAACTGTTCTGAACTGCCATCTTGTGTCTGTTTTAATGTTTGAACTAATTACTTAGGTTAATAAAACACTAAGGTCTAAGAGTTACAAACTAAGTAGGTAACGTTATTGACAACCATTAATTAGCATTGTATTTTAAATTAGATATGTATGTAAAAACCAAGTACACGAAAAAATATTACAGACTAGAAACGGTTGTTATATAAAAAAAAAAAATTGAAAAACTTTGATTTTGACCTTTCGATTTTTAAGTAACTATTGATTGTAATACGAATAACAGAAACTAACATCATGATTTATAAATGCAAGATACAATCACCTAAAGTATAAATCATCTGCGGCAAAATAATATTGAAAAACAACTTAAGCTTAAAAACATTAAAGCAGTTTTCTTTGTTGACGATAAGTATACATTTATGAAAAAAATTTAAAAGATTTTTTTGAAAAAAAATAAAATAATAACATTTTTTAAATTATATTTTTCAAAAATACACATTCATAGAATGTGTATATATTATAATCTACCTAATAAAACGACAAAAAAGCTCATTTTTATAAATAATAAAAGATTATCTTTTATAATAATCCCCTTTAAGACATAATTCAAAAAAAGTTTTTGTTCTCTTCCAATAATGTGTTAATACTGTTAATGGAAGCACAACCTAGTATCTATCAATTGGTAAAGCCGATCCGTTTGTCGAATATGGCCGGTATTTTATCTCCCCAGCCAGACTATAATAACGTAATACATAAATTAATCAGCTTAGTCTAGAATAACATGTCTTCCTACAGGTCAATATCAGAATTTTAAATGTAAAAAAAATCTTTTAGTCACGGTTTTAATTCTATTTTTTTATCATAAAGTAAGGTATAAGCCAACAACTAACAAATAAACTAAAATCCTACAATAATATTATAATTGTATTCTATAGTATAATGATATATAATAGGTATACGAGTATAATGTATAGTATCATGAATAATAATAAAATAAATAATCGATTAAAATAATAGTAAACATTTTAAGAACTGATTTCAATTAGCATATTAGTATGGTTAGGTTAATTGTATATACAATAATCAAAATATGTTCATCTACAAAAATTATTAAAAAATTTAATTTAATTTAAATATCAGTTAAAAAATGTATATATTTCTATCTTAATAGGTTAATATGATGCAAATATTTATTTAATTATCTAAAAATTAAAATGTTTAGATAACTTTTAAATATTTATAAAACATAAAGAATTTTAATAGAATGAAATTCTATACCAAAAAGTTTTGGTACGTTTTCAAAGTATAAATTTATTTTTTAGTCACCGATCTGGCAAATTGAACAATATCTTGTCCGGTACATTTTACGGTCGACTAACATTCTATTACACAGACGAGAAACTTTACATAAAATATTGCATGTTAAATAAGGTAAGCTTTAAAACAAGACTACCATAAAATTAATTAGAGAAGTATAAATCGCATAAATTACTATATATTTTTATAACGGACTGTAGAGGTTAATACCTGCGGAAGAACATATTTTGTAAATTAATATTTTAATTATTATAATTAAATACATGGTAGATCAATTACTTTTAGGTATTTTAAATTCTGAGCAAAGCAATGAGTTTATTGGTTTAACATTGATATATATATTTTTATGTTCTCTCAATCATGCATAATTTTAATAGTACCTCCTGCAAATTACATACGTTTTTTTGAAAGACATTTGAACAAAATTGGATATAATGTGATTTTTCTTTGGTCGATTACAACTATGTTGTAATTTAAAAAGAAATATTATTTATAAGGACTTGAAACTTTTTGAAATAACATATATTTTTATTTCCTATACCTAAATAATATAATAATTTTTAATTTAATTTATAATATTCAAAATATTTAGACTAATTTTTAATCCATATTTACACAACAAACCTATTCATATATAATTTTTTTTTTTTTTTAACATCGAACTTAAATAGGCACAATGTATTATTTTTAATAAAAATTTAAAGTACAAATTCAAACGACATTGGATATTTAAACGAACAATTACAATATTTTACCGAGGTAATGATTTTGATTATTTTTTGTAATTTCAAATATATTACTCGTAGATAAATTAGTTCAACTTACCGCATTACCAAAAGTAATATAAATCGATGTTCAAATATTAAATATCTTTAGATATAGAAGCTAGCTGTATCCACTAATAATCTAGTTTGAATATAGGTACAAGGATATATCATTGAATTCAAATTTAATAAATCAATTAAAGTGGCCTACCTATTCAGTGAAATACATTCGAAACTTACTGTATAACGGATAGAGCTCTTGTTTAAAAAGTAAAATTAACTTAATAGCTTGGTAAATTATCCATATTAAATCTACAATAACCAGAATACAAAAATATGTTGGTTGTCCAATAATCTCTATGATTATACATGACATTATAATTTATAAGCTATATTTTTTAATACATGGAAAAATAATTACCTATAACTACTATTTAAATACTAATAGTAATATGTTATAAAATATTAAATATAATTCTCTACACCTCCATATAATATATTAAGTTTTCATTTATTTAATGATATAAATTCTTTTTTTTTAATCTGATTGATTTTTATATTTTATAGACATTTCTATGCTAAAAAATTTAGTTACCACAACATAATATCATAAAGAAATATTCACTTGAGCACTTAAATTTCAGGGTATCATATTAAAGGTAAAGATTATAAATACTATACAATGTTTTGTACCTCATATTTCTGTTTGAAAAATAATTACCTACTTATCTAATTAATTTCGATATATTTAATAATACATTATGTTCTCATCTATAAGTTTTTTTTCGACTTTATATAAAAACCTTAGTAGTATTTCTGTTTAAATAAAATATACAAACTTATTTATCATATGAAATTTTGTGTATCTTAAGTATTCATGTTATCAGTTTTGATGAAGCAACAGCAGAGGTGTCCTACATTAGGTTTTTGATTCAGTTGAAAAACCGGTAGAGGATAGAAAAAAAATTAATCGCCGTTCCGCAATCTCTAGCCGTCATAAATAATTAGGCAAAGCAAAACCAATTTTCACTCTGGACCTTCGCACCGTATAATTGTTTCGCCAGCGTGAAAATTCATTATATCCGTATCATAATTGTTCCAATAGTAAATTACTTTCTCTTCTATTCTACAAATTTTTTATACGATTTTTTTTTTTATTTTATTATTTAAACTACCTTCCTAGTTCCTACCCTTTATATTGTAGTTTGAAAAATTACAATATTTTCTACGATTTGAATGGACAAAAAACTCACGTGTTTGTATCCGGACCATTTGAGCGTACGTTTCATTCGGCAAACTTCTTCACCTAACGATTCAGCCATCGGTGTACACGCCATATTTCAACGTACAGATGCAAAGTTATTTTTTAGATGCGTGAGTCACCTACTGACGTTTCACAACAACGTCGCAGTAAGAGGTAGGGAATGATGCGGTCACGACCTCGACAATAGTCTGACGACGACAAGTGAGTGTATGAGTGTATGTTTACCTTCTTCAATACATGTGTGCATAATATATTATACTCGTGTATGTATATATATGTTAAATTGTGCTAGAGGACGTATTTATTATTTGTTGTCTCGCACATGTTATATAAACTAAAATAATTCCGAATACTTAAATTATATAAATATACAGATTTTATAAATATAATGATAAATTACGATTATATGGTAACTGAAAAATACAGGAATTGCATAACTTAATAGTTTTAAATATATTCAAAATTAATTTATAGAATTTATCATAATTTTCAGAAAAAAAAAACATAAGAGAAGATTTACCGAAATTTCTAAACTAATTCCAATAGATTTGTA
The DNA here is from genome assembly GCF_002803265.2 of Melanaphis sacchari. NCBI lineage: Eukaryota > Metazoa > Arthropoda > Insecta > Hemiptera > Aphididae > Melanaphis > Melanaphis sacchari. Next base: position 592,473 of record NW_020271477.1, read on the forward strand.
ATTTTTACAATAAATATAAAAAAAAAAAAACTATATATTTTAAAAGAAATACATACGAATTATTAAAAATTAAATACGTGAAAATAAATATATAACATATGCATTAATAACTTTTAAACAGTTTAAGGAAACATTTATAAAAAAATGCTATTTATAATATTATAAATGTGTATTTACCAAGTCAGATGGAAACTCAAATTTTGCAATTTCAAAAAAACAAAACTAGACTGGTTAATAATAAAAAACACATTATATTTATAATTTATAAGCATGGAACGTTTATTTAAGTGTTAACTTGTGAACTACGTAATAGCAAATGAAATAATGTAAATATATGATCTCAGTTATCAATAATCCCACCGGAAAACTAAAAGGGTATACTATCCACATGGCCTATCGGTGTTGATGAATATTTCGTTGTGCGCATTTTTCATTAAACCTCTTTGTTTTACGATTTAATTATTATAAAACAATGGGGATTTATACGCACAATGTGGTTGAAAAAAAAAGTATCACTGGTTATTCGGATAAACTACTGGAGGTGATGCAAAGGGTTAAAAAAACGTTTCCGGTCATAAAATATCTACGTAAAATCTTCTTTTTACCCGTCAGTATTATTTTGAAAATGTAAATTCTTGTTTTTCCCTTTGTCGTCGTCGGACGTTATCAAAACTATTTGGTTAACACAATGAAAAAAGGTTTTTAAAATAATTTTAAAAGTTATAAGATATATTCTATGCCCTTTTAGTTGGTCGGCCGCTGTAAGAAAAATCAGTACTCGAAAACTGCGACGGATCATTAACGACGGGGGAAAAATAAACTGAACCCACTAGTGTGTATCAGCCGGTAGACCGACATGTTAATTGTAGTGGGAAAAACTGAGAGGGAGACGGGTCTAATTCTGTCCACTTAAAAATGTCAACACGAAAGACACTTTAAAAATAAGTATTACTGACTTGACTTTGTAGAGCGCCTTAACATTAGCTACATAATGTTGCACACGAAATTCCATACAATTTAACAATTTATGGTTGAAAATATACTAAAAAATTACCAACCAATAAATACACACAACACGTACATAACCTAAAAAAAACACTTAAATTGTATCTATACTATATACTTATCTATATAGTATTAATTAAAATAATAACAGATATTTTTAGTAAAATAACATAATATAAATTTAAAATTTAAAAAAATAAATATTAAAATATTTAACTATACAAAATAAAATATCAAATTTCCTACTTGTAAATAAAGAAAACATTAGTAATATTTGGTAGGCGATATGTGGGGCCATAGGGAAGAAACTACACCCCTAGAATTATTCGATAGATCAAAACGGTACTTTTCCCGTCAACTTCATAAAACAGGTTGACAAAAGAAAAATTAATGATTCTAAACAAAATATACCTATATTGTGGTGCCATTATATAATGGTGAATTTCTGTTTCTATCTTTTAAATGAATTACAGTGAATATATATTTTTAAGTACAGTCGAATTTACTTATTACGATGCCGTATATAACAATATTCCGGATAAAATGATTCCAAGCAATGCATTTGATTAGTTTTATATCTTATGCGTAGTTACTTTTTATAATCCAGTTATAACGAAATTCGGTTATAAGTTTATAACAATCAGATTTTCTAGATCCCTTGAAGATTGTTATAAGCGAATTTGACTGTAATTTGACTATAAAAACACATACATTTTCAAGACTAATATTTAATTTTTGTATTCAAGCCCATCCATACCAAATAATTCCTATAATAAAGCACGCTTAAATTTCTTTAAAAATAAAATACAAAAAGATTATCAAATAAAATAAACAAAATACTAATAAATGAAAACAGATCAAAGTTAATTGCTTTAAAATTTAGCTCTTTTATTTTAGTAGGAAATACTCAACCTTTTTGATTGTTACTAGAGAAATATATATGTGAGTGTGCGAAAACGATTTTCTGTGTAAATAATGTACCAACCAGCTTTCTTTGAAGACTACAAAACTCTAAATAAAAACCGGATCTTCCAAACGAATAGCAAACAGCTATTTTTTTTCTAAGAATTTTATTTAAACAAATAAGTATAAATAGTAAGTAGTTTTCAAGTGATTTCAATGTAAAAAATTACATATTTTTAATACATTTGTGTAACGTAATAAAGGATACAATAATTTTATTTTTCATTATATATTTATTAAAAGTAAGTTAGTCAATTTAATTTAACATGCAATAATAATTTAAAATAGCATAACAATAATAAAGTTAATAGCAATAATATATAATTGAAACAATTATTTAATAATTAATAAGAATTTAAATGTATGAAAATTAAAATACTGTTACTATTCACATTGAATGTACCTTAATTTTGAGGTAAGTACCTCCATAGTTATTTGTTTGATTGCCCACAAAAAAAAAAAATATAAAAATAATATAATAATAATAATTTCCATTCACTAACACAACTCAATGTTTTTTTTTTTGTATAAATATAGGATCGATCAGAATAATACAATAATAAAATTAGTAAATTAAAAAAAAAAAAAGTAGAGCGCTATTCATTTAAAAAAAAAAAATGAATGCAGATTATTATAGTACATCTTAAAACATTTATTATGTACATTGTACATTTTACGATAAATTTTATGTAAAATAGTAGAATTAACTCGATGAAAAATTAATTTTTTTTACGTTTTGATTAAAAAAATATATTTATAAGACTACGCCAAATTCACTTTCTATAACTATCGCAATTTACGTTTATAATTTATAATGTATTAGTGTGGTTAAATTAGAAAAAAAGTGAAAATGACAACGAACCATGTAAAAAAAATAACACGATTGACATTATTTTACTGTAGTGAATACAAAAATGTATTATAATTACACACAGTATTTTACTTTCTTCTTTTAACCACGAAAACAAAATAATATTTATTTTTTTAATCGATAAATCATTAGATTATTTCTAAATATGAATTTCAAAGAAACCATTAAACAAAATGAAAACCAACAATATTAATGATCAATGCCGAAGTTGGACATGATTCATGCAACATGTATTTGCGTACTGAATATAGAATAACAAAATAACACAATGTTGGTTAATTTATAATGAAAAATCAAATATTAGAATAAAAACGTGGATATTAAATTGGTTATAAGTGTTAAAACAATAAGTAGATATGCCGTAAACATTAAACTTGATAATAAGTCAATTAATTAAATTAGGTACCTTAAAACTATTTGAAGTTGCTACTGTGTTTATGGGTGATAAACCGTTTCTCTACCTATCTACAATTTTTTTCTCTCGAATACGCATTATTCGGTCGCCGGTGTACAACAACTATATTTATTTATATATATATATATATATATTATATGCATATAAATTGAATAACGAATTGGCGAGCGGTATGGCGCCAAAAAGAAAAAGTAGTATAATAGAGAGAAGGGGAAATAATACCAATAACATATGGACCCGAATCTGCCGCGTAAAGACTCGCTGCTGTGGAATCCCATGGAAAAAGTAATCTCAGATGGTTACCCGCGGCATGGACCACGTGTTAGAACCGGTTTCGAATATGTACTGGACCTCCGTCAAGACAAACAAATGGATTTTTAAATAGCGATGAGGGTTCTCAGGTGGGAGGCGGGGGTGCGTCGGCGTGGAATTCCAAAGCATATTATATTGCTGTAGTGCAAGTGTGCATAATATACAGGGTGAAACACACACGTATTGGAACACGTCATACTATATACATTTAATCAAATAACATATTTCTATTATCGTGATGTTAGTTATTCGTCGACACTTTATACATTACAATTTACATTACATTATCCACGTTAAAAATATTATCGCATACAACTACTTTGTGTTTAGTCGATCGTAGTAAACACGTAAATTTCCTTATTCGCGTATCGTTTATTCTCGCGAGTCGATTTCTGCACGTGCGCGTTATGCTCACAATATTAAGTTGTAAAAACTCCATTGAATCTATAACTGCAGAGTTGTTGTTTTCGTGTTCAACAATTTTAGATCATGAAGTTTTTTCCGACTTATTCAAATCCCACACATCATAATAGTGCATTTGTTAAAATACCATACAAAAAATACTGTTAATATACCTATTGTTTACTTGATAATCCCTATATTATATCCTTTTTTTTAACTACGTGATATTTATTTATTTTATAAACGTCTACTACGTTTTGAAACTCCGTTATTACACAACTTAAAATGCGAGTACAGAAAAATATCACATAAAGCGAATTTTGTAGTCCGTATTTTTAATTTACAATTAATATCATCTTTAAAATTATACAGCACCTGTCCAATTATATGAACACTAATGGCACATATTTTGTTTGCCTAAACTAGAAACTCTAAAACTTTCTGCTTCAATATTTCGTCATCGAACAAAATCGGTCAGCCAATAATAATATATAAATTTAAAATTATTGTATTTCATGTTTTTTGGCATTTAATTGAATTTGTATGCTACACTCACATAAATACATATAATTATTACTTAATAAAACTGATCAAACAACAATTTTCTGTGTATAATCAACCGGAATTACCACTGAAAAAACGTATTCGGATTTAACGACTCCGTACGTGCAGTTAGCGATAACACACAAGATAAATAACTTGCAGTACACATTTTCATTTAAAATAAAAATTATTCATATGTGTATACAACGAGATTCAAACGTTTTCGTCTTAAAAATACTGTATACAAGACATTACAAGAATGGTCTACGCCATGCTTGATATTATTAACAATTAAAATTTGTTAATATCACATTTGTCCAAGAATGTGTTTAGATAAACGTATTATAAGTATATAATGTGTACTCGAGACATTTTGTATACGATCTACAATCGTTTCGGATGTATAATTTTGAATTTTGTAGAGCATTGCGAATAAATTGACAAATGAAATATCGCAAAATCGCATTGTGACTGCTTGGCGAATAGTTAAAACGATTAAGCCTCGACAAGCGACAAATAACCGTCGACGCGTGTTTTTTTTTTTTTCGAAACGAAACAGCAAAAACCGATAAGTCGCATGACGCACACGCAGGGCCCCTGAGATCGTGTGCAGTACGGCCGCCGTGACAGCAGCACTAATCGCGCACACGGAATACGAAACTCGATGACGGCATAAAAAAAAATTTAAAAAAAAATAAAAATATTTAAAAACGTAAATTTCTCATAACCGACCGTCCTGTAATCGTATACCGTGGAATACAATTTATTATTGTTTCAGTTGTATTGGCGACCAGAGTATACGAAACCTGAGAGATAATTAGTCGTCGTCGCTGCGTGCGCGATAATATTTTATGTACGCATCAGACACCGCCAAAACTATCAAACGCGATTTTTGAGACCGTTGCAGCGGATTAAAAACAAAACAAAAAAAAAAAAAAAAAACGGGAATGTCCGATGTCGTTGATCAGGTTCAGTCGCGCGGCCGAACAGCGTCGTTGCCGGAAGAACGTCGCCGCCCGGAGACACGTCGAAACCACCACCGTACCGTCGCGACGGATCGTCCGCCGGCGGTGTTCCGTCGTCGTCCACTCGCGGTACCGCTGGGCCGCCTGCACCGTCGACCGCGGCACGGCACACGCCACCCAACACGCCGCCCAACACGCCGCCGCCGCCACCGCTGCACATTTCGCACGCAAGTCAGTACCACACTTTTATTACGGCGATGACGATAATAATGATATGCAACGTTATTGTTTGACGTTGCAAGTGTTCCGCGTGTCGGACGACGATCGCGTAAACGCGCAGTACTGTGCGTCCGCGTCACGTTCGATACGTGTTCGAAACGTCGTTATCGTTGAGACGGTCGTATTATATGTATATAGGTACACTGCAGGTGGTTTTTCAATCATTTACCCTCCTCCTCCACGCCCCCGGACTGTTTGCTTTTGTTTTAATCCGCTGCAACGGTCTCAAAATCGCGTTTGATAGTTTTGGCGGTGTCGATGCGTACATAAAATATTATCGCGCACGCAGCGACGACGACCTAATTATCTCTCAGGTTTCTATATACTCTGGTCAATAATACAACTGAAATAATAATTGTATTCCACGGGTATACGATTACAGGTGACGAGTCGGTTATGAGAGAATTGCGTTTAAATATTTTTATTTTTAAATTTTTATGCCGTCATCGAGTTCGTATTCCAATGTGCCTGATAGTGCTGCCTTCACGGCGGGCCGTACACACGATCTCAGGGGCCCTAGTGTGCGTCATGCGACTTATCGGTTTTGCTGTTGCTTCTGAAAAACACGCGTCGACAGGTTAGTCGTCATTGTCGAGGCTTAATCGTTTAGCTATTCGACCAACGTTCACAATGCGATTTTGGATATTTCATTTGTCAATTTATTCGCAAATGCTCTACAAAATTCAAGAATTATACATCCGAAAGATTGTGATCGATACAAAATTCAGTCGACATTATTATATAGCTATAATAACGTTTCTAAACACATTCTTAGGACAAATGTGATATTAACAAATTTTAATTGTTACATAATATCAAGCATGGCGGGACCATTCTTTGTAATGTCTTTGTATCAGTATTTTTAAGACGAAAACGTTTGAATTCGTTGTATACATAATGAATAATTTTTATTTTTAAATGAAAATGTACTGCAAGTTATTTATCTTATATTTCGTACGAACGGAGTCGATTAAATCGAACATCACGTTTTCAGTGGTAATTCCGGTTGATTATACACAGAAAATTGTTTGATCGGATTATAAGTAATATATGATATTTATGTGAGTGTAGCATACAAATTCAATTAAATGCCAAAACATGAAATACAATAATTTTAAATTTATATATTCTTGGCTGACGATTTTGTTCGATTGACGAAATATTGAAGCAGAAAGTTTTAAGTTTCTAGTTTAGGCAAACAAAATATAGTGATTAGATGTTCATATAATTGAGGAGTGCTGTATAATTTTAAAGATGATATTAATTGTAAATTAAAATACGGATTACAAAATTGCTTTATGTGATATTTTCTGTACTCGCATTTAAGGTGAATAACGGGTTTCAAAACGTAGTAGACGTTTATAAGAAAATAAATAAATATCCGTAGTTAAAAAGGATATATATGATTATCAGTAAACAATAGGTATATTACAGTATTTTTTATGGTATTTAAAATGCACTATTATGATTATGATCGGTATAGTCGAAAACTATACTAAAATTCTGGACAGGCAAAACAATAACCTGCAGGTTATAGATTCAATGAGATTACAACTCATATGAGCATAACGCGCACGTGCAAGAAATCGACTCAGAGTTAATAAACAGATACGCGAATAAGAAATTTACGTGTTTACTACGAGTCGACTAAATCACTAAAGTAGTTGTATGAAATAATGTGTAACTGGTGGATAATGTAATGTAAATTGTAATGTATAAGTGTCGACGAATAACTAAATCGCGATAATAGAAATATGTTATTTTGATTAAATGTATAGGTATGACGTTCCAATATGTGTTTCACCTTGTAATGGCACAGCCACTACAGCAATTCATATGCTTGAATTCCGCCATGACGCACCCCGCCTCCACCTGAGAACCCCATCGCTAGTTAAAATCCATTTGTTTGTTGACAGGTCCAGTACATATTAATCAGGATTCTAACACGTGGTCCATGCCGCGGGTGAACTCATCTGAGATTACTTTTCCATGGATTCCACAGCATGCGAGCTCTTTTACGGGAGATTCGGGATCCATATGTTATTGGTGATTACATTTCCTCTTTCTATATTATCTGACTTTTTGGCGCCATACCGCTCACTTAATCGTTATTCAATTTATATGCATAATATTATGGCTACTTATATAAATAAATATAGTTGTTGTACCCGGCGAGAATACATGCGTATTCAGGAGAGAAAAATTGTAGATAGAGAAACGGTTTATTCATCATAAACACAGTAGTAACCTTCAAATAGTTTTGAAGGTACCTAATTTAATTAATTGACTTATTACTCAAGTTTATCGTTTCGGTCATTCTACTTATTGTTAACACTTATAACCAATTTAATATCCACGTTTTTATTCTATCATTTGATTTTCATTATAAATTAACCAACATTGTGTTATCTTGTTATTCTATTTCAGTACGCATAACACATGTTGCATGAATTATGTCCAACTTCAGCATTAGATCATTAATGATTTTGGTTTCATTTTGTTTAATGGTTTCTTTGAAATTCATATTTAGAAATAATCTAATGATTATCTATTAAAACATAATATTATTTTGTTTTCGTGAAGTTCAGTTAAAGCTAAATACTGTATAATTATAATACTTTTTGTATTCCTGATAAAATAAAGTAATCTGTTATTTTTACATGGTCTCGTTGTCATTTCACTTTTCTTAATTTTAACCATAATCTAATACATTATAAATTATAAACGTAAATTGCCGATAGTTATGAAAGTAATTGGGTAGTCTTATAAATACTCTTTTAATAAAACGTAAAAATTAATTTTCATCAGCTATTTACTATTTTACATATAAATTTATCGAAAATCTCAATTTATAATAAATGATTTTAAGATTGATTTATAATAATCTGAATTATTTTTAATGAATACGTACTCTACTTTTTATATTTACAATTTTATTATGTGTATTATTCTGATCAGTCCTATATTTATAGCAAAAATTGAGTTGATGTTAGTGAATGAAATATTATATATTATTTTATATTTTTGTGGGCAATCAAACAACAAATATGCGAGGTACTACTCCAAAATTAAGGTACACTTCAATGTGAATAGTAACAGTATTTTAATTTTCATACATTTAAATTCTTATTAAGTTATTAAATAATTAAGTTTCATATTATATAATTTCTATTATTATTTATTTATATTTATGCTATTTAAATTATTGCATAGCAATATGCAGCAAC
>NW_020271477.1:602832-622299 GCF_002803265.2 Melanaphis sacchari
GCGACGGCGTACGGTGGTGGTTTCGACGTGTCTCCGGGCGGCGACGTCTCTTCCGGCAACCGACGCTGTCTGGCCCGCCGCTGACTGAACCTGATCAGCGGACACCGGAATATTCCCATGTCGACGACGACGGCTGTGGCGGCGGTTCCGGGCGGATCAGTGTCCGGCGGCGACGGCGGCGGCGACGACGGTGGTGGCGGCGGCGGCGGTCGCGTACCGGCGGCATTCAAAACGAACGCGGCGGAAACCTGCACGGACGGCGGTGCCGGCGACAAACGCCGCCGACTTGGTGGTGGTAGTGGTGGCGGCGGCGACGGCGGCGGCGACGACGGAGGTAGTATCTAATAAGCAGCTGCAGTAATAGTAGTAATAGCAGCAACAGTCGTTGTTGTTGTTGTTGTTGTTGTTGTTATTGTTGTCGTCGTCGTCGTCGTCGTCGTCGTTGTCGTAATACGGCGACGTCGAGCGGTATCGAAAAACGACCGCGGCGGTGTGCGGAGAAATGCGCGCGCGAAACATACGGTCCGCGGACGAGTGAACAGTACGGCCGGGCGGCGGCACGTATGGGAACCGGTACGCGGCGCACGACTATATTATTGTACGGGACACGCGTGTTGTACGGGCTTAGCGACCACGGTCCCGGCCGCCACCGCCGACCGAGCCGACACCGGTCTCGCGCCCCACCGGTTACCGTTGCCGCCGCTTCGGGTGGGGCGCACGCACCGCATGTCGTTCAGGTGTGGAATTCCAATAATCCGGCAAGAATGCTCGGCGGTGGCGGCCGAGGGTCATATTCTGTGTGGAGCAAGGTTGGTGTGTGTGCGGTGCGCGCCGTGTTTATGTCGTTTGCGGACGTTGTTATTATTGTTGTTGCTCCGGCCCGTGATTCCGATCGACCTGGGTGTATACCCCCACATGGACACGATCTCTCAGCAGTACACGACGGCGGTGTCAATTGCTCCTGCAAACACGCGTCACCAGGAGTGCTACACAAGGCGGTTTCTCTGACGGTGCAGTTCTCACCCCTAATGCTGCGCGCCGAGAAACGACAGCGCCATAACGCATAACGTCGATCGACGTGCAACGCGTAACCGTATTGTTATTATGACGTTATCCACATCGGTCGGATTTCATCAGACCGCCATCGATAACATATCAATTACAGACCCCGAGAATAGACGTCGAAAACGCCAAGTCTTTAGAAAAATAACAATTATTACTCTTTCAAACGGTCAAATACAATGTAACAAATTAATTTGTAAACAATACCTAGGACTTTTTTACACTTGTCGATAAACAGAATTCGTATTGATTTTACAGATTGTTTTCGGGACCGCTCGTTCACGCAGACATTTTTTTTAAAAATAAAATTTTAAAAATTATTCAGAATGATCAGAAAAAAAAACACCAGTTTTAAACAAAATCGATTTTGATTTTTGTTATAATTAAAACAGGAATAACCGTAGAGATATGATATTTTTATCAAAATATATTTTATATTAGCATTTTTTATACATGAAATAACTTAATAAATATATGGTTTTTTTAGCTATTTATATTTTATAGGCATTTTAAATGTTCAACCTTTTTTTTTTATTTATAGTAATAACATTTTTTTTTTTTAAGACAAAAATTAAAATACTAAACTTTAATAAGTTAAAAAAAATACTGAATTCCTAGCTTTGCCCATTTTACAAATAAATACATTCCCGCTTACATCTATAAAAATTTTATTTTTATGTAATATATAGGTTTACGAGTTACTCATGCCTGAAGAAAGATTAACTACAATACTATGAGCCTTTAGGTAGTAAAATAATATTATTAAAAAAAACAAACTACACTTTTAGTTTGAAAAAATGTATTAAATATTAAACATAAATCTTCTTGAAATGAATTTTTAGAATTGTAATATTTGTATACCTACCTATGTACGAGCCACTGTTTATTACGTATACTATATGTATCACTCATAAACATCCATAAAAACTGGTTTTTTAGTTATTCGTCATTGCAAAACTATTTCTAAATCTGAAAATAAAACTGATTTTTTTTTGAAACACTAAAACGAGGTGTAAAATTTCTTTTTAACTTTTTATTAGACTTCCAAACCAAAATGAACATATAATTTATTTGTTATCCAAGGACAAGCGTTTAAATACTGACGTATTATGTATATTGTAAATACTAAACACAGAACGAAGTGTTCAGTCTGAAACATTAACAAAATATGACCTTCAAATGCTCGGTATATATTTTGGCAAAGCATGTAGTACTTCGTCATTAAAAAAAACATCGTAATGGAAAATGGAGTCATGAAAATAATTACAAGTAAATTGCAACATCGAAAATTATTGTTATTGTTTTTTTTTTTTTTTTTTTAATAATGTAATATATAACAATTAACATAATGCAGATTTGAATGATATATGGGTGTGAACATGTCAGTTCATAGAAAAGTATGCACAGATTAAATGCATATGTTAATAAAACATCAAAACAAAAGGCATTCATTATAATTCAAGAAAAAAAAGCAGATTTTTATATTTTTTTTCAATTACTACGTTGAATGATATCAGTGTAATACTCTCAATCTAAAACTACACTTAGTAAAACATTTAATCCACATCAGTGTAGTCTAAACATCTCCCAGCCGAACAATGCATCGCATATACGACATACTATATAAATATCAAATATTATAGTTTATATTAGATCCTAAACAGAGCGATGAGCGTTTTAATTTTACAATGATGTACGTTTATTCTTGTGTGTCTACATGTTAAATAGTCGATAAAATGTTTCGATCTTCGATACTAAAAGTATTGTCTGATAACAAATTAGATCTAGCTTGTACTTAAAAGAAGTCAAAATTAAAAACCATAATATTTTTTAAAGTAACCCAGTAAATTCAATTTTTAACAATATCGATTTTGTTTTTTCGGTGTAACTCGAAATTTAATATGACGAACTAGACTCACTCAAAAGGTACCAACTAAATAGCAAAACGGTTACCTACTTTTGCCATTTTTTTTTTCAATTAAAATTTTAATTTTTAATGCATTTATAACTATAATACGTTTTTTATTTAAATTTTAAATAAATATTCAAAATCAGAAACATGGATACACATATACTTTTTTGGTGGAAACTATATAAATGATTCATACCTTTTAAGATGACATAATTATTAATTAATTTAAGATCAAAAGAAATGGCATACCAAGATTTTCAATCAAAAAAAAAAAAATAGATCGAATTTCGATGAATATTGATTAGAGTTCAATACATGCAAATTAAATGTTTGATTCTATTCGCCACTAGATTTATATCTCTTAAATTAGTCTGAATTTTAAATTACATCCAAGTATTAAATGATACCTAATCTAATTAAACGATTTTTTTAGGGGGAAGGCTACGTGGCTATATTTTGTATCTAAGTGGTCCATGACCTAGAAAATATTAAGAACCTCTAATATAACACGTGTTAATATATGTACTACACTGTACTAAAGTAAATAATATTACTGACGTTAAATTTTTAAATAAATAATATCCTAAAAAAAAATAATGAATTGAATTAAATAATATATTCAATAATTAATTAATTTTAAAAGGAAAATTAACTAAAAGAAATATTTGATGGCAATTATTAAATATGAAATCAATTAAACCTAATAAAAATGGAAGTATTTCAAAAACGTTCACAATTTTTACAAATACCTAGTAGTGTTTTCTATGTTATGTTTTGATTTGAAAATGTGTACCCGAACGTATATATTATGCGGTTCACTCGTTTACGTTCAAAATATAAAGGAATGGAAATGAACACGTCCGCAATATTATAGTAGCACACATAGAATAAAACGGTTCACTGGTCCTTGCTCCGGTTCACCAACTTTCGGACACATGCAATGGGTCGCACGGTACATGCGTCATGTAACCTATGTCTCTATGTGCACTATATTATATAAAAATAACTTCATGTGACCAATAAATTAGTATTCAATATGATTTATCAAGTCAATTCTTTTGTCTGTTTCACTTAATAAATATATACAACAATAATAAATGCGCTTAATAATAAAAATAAATAAATAAATAAAAAATGAAAAAAATATCAAATAAAAAATTTTAGATTCAGCATGTACCAGATATTTGAAAAAAAACTATAAGCACACGTACACATTATGTTTATAAAAATATACTATATTTACATGTATAAAAGTATATTTATGATATATGAATATACGATGCTATTGAGACTTACACAGTTTTAAAAACGAAAAAAATCTTAAAATTGTTCAGCTTCTTTTATCTCTACAATCTCTTGGGTGATAATTTTCGATAATTATTTTCGACTAATTGATTATGGATATTAAAATAATACGGGAAACTTTTACAATATTTATTATTATTTTTGTAAAATTATTAAAAACTAATATAAAATTAAATATTTAAATAAAAACGATGTACTTATAGACTATACCTAATAAATTTATATAGTATTCATGATATGTATAGCACGAGGTATAGCAGCTTTTTTACATTATTTATTGTCAGTATTACCAATAATCATTCATCAAATACTTGTAGAAGTTTAGATTATAAATAAAAAAAAATATGACAAATAGTTCAATATTGTAATGCATTTACAGACCTATTAAATATCAATATTAAGTAGGTACAATAATAGTGTTATTTTTCAGTATCAAAATTATTGGCGGGAAACGAAAACAGGTTTTCTATAAGTATAGGTTTTTTATAAATAATTCTACGTGTTACTCAAACCAGTTTTGCAATCGGCATTGTTATGAACGAGTTATTCATATTTCAAACAGAAAGTACTACAAACCAAAAAGTCGTAAAGTTAATTTAATGAAAATACCGTGGAAATCAAATACAAACGATCTGTTAAAAACGTATACCTATTTAAGTTATAAATTATTTATATTACTTACCGGGTCGCCGAAAAAGCCTGTAGATTCCTTCATTCCATTAGGCCTCTAAATGTCGTCTCTTCATGATTTCTGTAATAATACAAATGAAATCATTATAAAATAGGTGTACTATATTATTTTTATTGCTCGTAAACTTAATTTACTCTATAACTTATAAGTAAAGGTACTCATCATTTTTTATTCCCAAACAATATATTTCATTTTGATAAACTATACTAATACGCCCAAAAACTGAACAAAAGCCAATTTGGCTAAACGCCATATATTTTACTATGATAATGGTTGCCTATAAAGTGGGGAAAATATAAACTCCAATTTACATATTAAAGACATTTAACGATCAATTAATATCAAATGCAGTACTTATAATATTGATTATTGATAAATCGCAATTAGTTGTTACCAAAGTGTTAATTACAACCATCAGAATCATAACAAGGTGATATACCTATTACATGTGTATCAACTTTGTTATACATTTTTTATTTATCTAATATTAAATCAAACCTATAAAATGTTATTAAAATGTATATTACACATTCATTGTGATTTGTAAACATAGGTATTTTTCGTCAAAATATGTAATACGTACCAACTTTTATGCCTTATTTTATTACAAAACCATATTTTTATTTATCGTTCTATACACGACTCCTCCTAACAGCATAACGTAGGTAATATCCGTTAGAAATCAATCGAATTTCACATCACATCATTCCTTAAAATTAAAAATCTAGCGGGCCAAACCAAAGAAAGCAAAACAAAAAAAAAAAAGTTATTCAAAATATGCATTTTAATTAGCATTTATTTTGTTTACAATGTAAATTTTTAACTTTGAAAAATTATATGATGTAACTTGAAAATGAAGAACGGCAAAATAAAAAAGGCTCGCGGGCCGCCAGTTACCCATTCCTGCTTTACGCCATCAATATTTACATAAGAAAATGGTTAATAACCAATACCTGCCTCTAAATGAATTGTATAAACAATATAATCTAATAATGTACAGTTTATTAATAAAGTAATCCAATAGATACACACACAAAAAAAAAAAAAACAACAATGCGAAATCTTATTACAAATTATTTAAAACAAATCCATTAAAACTAAAACTAGATTCATCGACATTACATATTTTAAATAATTATTTACACTTTGAATAGGTTAGTTCTATAGAAAGAAGTGTAGTGCACGACAGAGAACGGTAAACTACAAACAAGGTAAGAAAGTGGGTATTTGGCTCTCATCTCATTTCACTCATCTCGGAGAAAGGTAACTATGTGTCTTATATTTAATAATTAAAACTAATAATTCACTAAAATATTCTATACCTAAAATTGTATTTTTACTAAATACCTATTTGCTTTAACATTTGTATTATCCAATAGTGTTTTTAAGTTTATCTATTGAATAAAATAATTTTACAACCATATACTTGATCATAGCTTAATATAATATATTATAAATTTATATACAATATATTAATTAATTTTATATTTTTATACAATTTATTTTAGAACTCAGCCTAATAAAACATTTGTATAAAGTGTTCTGATCACCTATATTTTAAATCTCAAAAAATGGATTAAAGATACATTTTCAAAAAAAAATCATTTAACACTCAATTGACACACGTATATATGTAACTACGAACTAACTTGTATATCATTTAAAAAATCACCATACACTATTATATTAAGCCTTAAATTGTTTTGTTTTTCTATTCAGTCTTATTTTTCTAACTTAAACATAATTTAAAACAAACATATTTATAATTAATAAAACGAAAATATTTTAGATTACTATCTATACCAATCTTCTTCAAACACAACATAATTTTCAATCAAAAATCACCGATTTTAAAATAATATACATAAAAACATGTAAATATCTCAGTCAATATCTACTTAAGTTACCAATACTTGGTATTCTGCCAAAAATATTTTTCTTACGACAATACCAATGAAAATCATAAAAAGAAAAGAAAAGTTGAATTATAATTATATGTAGTAGTACAAATATTTTTTTGAATAATGTATATGATTTCTGAGTAAACGTATAATATTTATACATCATTTTAAAATTAGGTACTATCTAACAACTAAGATTACAGTTTTTATAATAATATCTAAGCAAATTCAAATAAATATAAGACTCAAATATTATAATAAACTATTTGTGTGTATAATTAAATATAATTTACTGAGAATTTTAAAAAAACTTATGTAAATAATTTTGATTGCCTTGGTAAGTTATTTTTATACAAATATGGTTAGTTATAACTAGGGCTCTGAAGTTGTAGGAATTGCATATTGATCTGTATGCTCTCAATTTATAGCAGACCAAGTTAGAAATCTGATCTGTACAATGGAGAGTTAAAAAATTGAAAATTAAAAACGCATATTTTGCATATTTTTTCAATTTTAGCTAAAAAATAATGTGCATATTTCATTGATTTTATACGCATATTATACATATTTCATATTTCTCAAAAAAATTTGATTTTTTTTCTTTCTTAACCTATATATTTCAATTAATATTTAATATAATTATATAAAACTCAAAATTTTTTAACGAAGGTATTTATTGTAATTTCAAAAATATTTTTAACTCAAAAAGATGTCAAAATTCCAACCAGTTATAAATTGTTTTCAGTTATAAACAGTTTTTATGTAGATATATTATTATTTAATTAATTAATTAATAAGATCTGATGTATTTTTATTTTTATTTTTTTGGAATTCAAAATAATAATTTTTTTGCATATTTAACATTATTTTAATGCATATTTTGTAGTATTTTCGTGCATATTTTGCCTTTTATAGCTGTTACAACTTCCAAGCCCTAGTTATAACTTATAAATATTGAAAAACGGGTACAAGTCGCTCTGCTAAGCATAGTAGGTGTTCGGTGTGCTCAATTTTTTAAAATTACTCTCTATTATTTTGAAAAGTGCTTGAAGTTTTTCAATTTCGACCCTCTAATTATAATTAGATTCGATGACTACTAGCAACTATTCTCAAACTAAAAAGTGTTGAATTAATTTATGACGAACTTTAAATTAAAAAATAAATAATAACACATATATTATTAGAACACCAATCGTTCCTCTCGGGATTTAAAACTAACTGCTATTAATGATTTTATTTTATTTTTTTATTTTTTTGTACGTCCAACAAGTTACATACTGTATTTGTTACACAAACTTAACAGTTATTTTTGGAAGAATTCCATGTAGCTTTGGCATATTATATCTTAATGAAAATCTAAACAATACAATTAATGAATCCTCATTCGTTCTCAGCATATTCTTATTTAAATACCACAATAATTTCTGTCAAATATTAATAAAAATAAGTTGAACATTTAAACTACAATTAAGCATCGTATTACAAATTTAGCTATCTAATTGTTTAAAACGTATCTAAATTGTTCTTCTAAAGCTATAAATTAAACTTACAAATTAATAAAAAAAATAAGATAAAAAAATTTGAATACATATGACATTATGTATAAAAATATGTAACTAGGAAATCTAATACCCTTGAATCCCGGGTTAATTACGGAATATTAAACAAACAAATTAAATAAATTGATTGGTTTTAAAAATTCAATTATTTAATATAGTTGCGAAAAATTAATACAAATTGTACAAATATTTAATTTAAAATAATTAGTAGGTAAAAATAATATAATAAATTATACCATTGTAATACTTATTCAAATTATTTTTTACACGAAAAAAAAATGAAAATTAATAAAAAATAATTATTAATTTTTGTATTGTAATTATTTTAGTTTAATAATAATTAAACTATTATTTTAATAAAAAATAAACAACCATAACAATTGAAAAGCATTAAACATTTTACGTCTACGATAAAACATTAAATATATATATACGAACAAAATCCTAATAACCTAATTACCTCTGATCAATAAAAATTCTATTTTTGTATTTTTACAAATACTTTTAAAAAGTGTATAGATAATATACCAGCTGACTAAGTACTTACTATCTAATAAACCACCCACTAAAAAAACAATTACATACATCATTAACCACGCGTCCACGTAAATATTAACTATAGTCGTATATCACGTATTTCTCACTAAATAGGATGGAAACGAACCCCATGTTCAGCAGAGTTGTACTTATAAAAAGGTAATATTCTCTAAAAAAGACGATTTTATACGGGCATAATATTGTGCAACTAAAATTATTATTTTATATAAACGGCAAAGGAAAATGAATCAGAGAAAAAATAAAACCAACGCACTGGCACACACGCTATAAGGGTTAAAGATATGCATAAAAACCCACCGCTGTCACGGAGTCCTAGAATTTTGGGTAGGGTGTGTAAGTACTGCAAAGGTGCACGTCATGGTGGCGTTAATCGTTACAATATATACCAACACTTGGGCGCGCCCGTGATTTATTGCTGAACGCTATTTCCCGGACATGTGTTGTCATTTCCATTCGACCACGTGTGTGTGTGTGTGTGTGTGTGTGTGTGTGTGTGTGTGAAAGAGAGAGAGAGAGAGAGTGAGCCGGATGTACGGTGGTGTTTCCATTAGTTCCATTGTTTACGATATGTTATTGGATCTTAATAGTACCTATAGGTATATAATGCACAACGGACTTTCTTTTGAAGGGTTGGCTATATATAATACATTAAAAAACTTTTAAATGTTTATAATATAACTATTGTTTTTTCTTTTTCATTCACAGATTATAATCAAAAACAAAATAGATATATTATATATATATATGTATATTAAGTGCAAATTGATTTTATATTTTAAGCTAAACAATGTATGTTTAATATATTAGTTGCACCTACAGTATGTTTTTCATTTTTGAAAAATAATGAAGTACTCGGATATGGTAGTTAAAATCTTGAAATTGTGAATGACTTAAAATAATATTGCAGGCACTAAAACTTCACTCATATGTTTATAAATAAATCGTTGAGATAAAAAAAAATAAATTCATTGCAAATAATTTAAAGAAAATGTTAATTAATCTTTATACATGAATTTATAATTACATATTAGACATAACATGGTATAGAGTAGAATATGATGTTTCCCGTTTACCAACATACAACTAAGTGGTTACAACACTGGAAACCCGAAAAAAAAGTGGGCCCCTGGCTAATTCCCTACATAGTGCACATGTTAGGTTAGGTTAGGTGCTGTACTACTGTTATATACTTATTATGTACACATCATAAACGCGATGTTACTTAATTAATCAAGTATATAGCTTATTTAAAACTCACACTTATACTTCAAACTGTTTACAAATTAAATAATTTAATATTCTTCAACGAACTTAAAGTTTTTTTCATTTTATTCATAAGTATGGTAACTTATACTTGAGATATATATATACGATATAAACACATAATGTGCAACAATCAAAATATGTTATAGCTCTATAAGTAAACAGTAGAACTCGTATGGCTTTCATGATAGGAAAATTGTATTGTCCCATCAAATATTATTTTAATTACAGTATATGGTTTTCCAATTAAATAATAATACTTAACTCAATTCGACGTATTATTTTAATTATTGTTTTTCAATTCAAACACTACTAATAATTGATTTAATAAAATTTAAGTTAACATTTAAATGATTCAATAATACTCAATTTTAACTTTAAATGTATTGGAAATAAATATAAGATAAATAAATAATTATCACTATTATAAATGTATATTATATATACATATATTTTTTTAAAGTTTCAGTTAATACTCATAAAAAATTGAGTATACAATTATTATCATTATAAATAATATTGAATAAGTAGTGATTACTATTACAATTATTTAAAATCGATGTGATTTAATTTGATGTATAGATATAGTTTAAAGTTATTATATTATATAAATCAAATTAAATCACAATGATTTTAAATTTTAATCAGTACTTATTCAGTTTTATTAATAACAATTAATTATTATACTCATTATCTTTTAAAAATCACTAAACTTCTCCTATAAAAATAAAGTCTAATTGCATGTTATAAACAGACAAATAGCCTTGGTTACATTATTTTCAGACTGTTCATACGAAGTCATTAAATTTACTTTGAAATTCTAAGCCCTTTGTATTAAGAAGACTTTTGTGTTATCTCCCTCTTACTAAAGCATACATCCAGCAGTTCTAATTTTGTGTTGCTAACTTAAGTGTTAGCATGAGTTGACCCATTATCGAACTTACGATGTCTTTTTGGCTAAAATTTGTTTTAAAATAACGTTCTTATTAACAGAAAAAATCCTCTCCATGCAATAGATAGATCATAGATGTATTAAACAGTAAGCGGCTTCAACATAAGTACCTACCTACATAGATTCTCCCAATAAATTAAATCAAATTTCCAATAACGAGAGTCATGTAATATAAGCTATAAAGCCTTTCCATTTTATAACACTTAATTTTATTACTTTGTGTTACATAGTTTTCTAAATTAAGATTACATTCACAAATTACTATACATTGAAAATAATAAACTTAATAAAATATTTAACATAATTGAGTATATTATGTTATATAATATTAAAAAAAAAATTAAAAATGATTAAAATCTAATAAACGTAGACGTACAAATTCGAACTAAGTAATTTATAGTTAATTAAAGATAACTATTGATAATAGTAAGGTATAACATTCTGCAATCATCTAGACACTAGACCTAGAGGAACAGTATTCATCAAAATGAATAATACAACAACAACAAAAAACTATAAAAAAAAAATAGAAATATATCCAGAGTAACGAAACCTAAACATAATACGTACTCTATTATCCTAGTCGTGGATACTAAGGTAAAATCGACAACAACAATAATTGATATTCAGTAATCTACGACAAAAGACCACGCGGGCTAAGAATCGGTCTATTGGCCGGCCGGTACCAAAGCTGTGCAGACAATACGACTGCCAATGGATTGCGCGCCAAGGTCGACCAGTCGAGAATGTCAATTCCACACGGGCGAACGGCGGTGAAGGTGACTTCTCTCTACCGCCATCGAGTACGATTAAAAATTCACATCAAACCCCTCTTTTACGACTTTACTTTTTAACCCATCAACAACGAAAAAGTACACACACACTCACATATCACTACATATATACAGTTTGGCCTCCGGATAGACTCAAATAAACACGCGACCATCTATACTGGTACCTGATCGTTATAATACATATTATACGTATACTCATTTTTTATTTCGCGGATTTTATTGTGATCATACTTGATGTGACACACAATTATTTTGTAATTTGTTTTTTTTTTTTTTAACGCAAGGAAACCCGACACTGACACAAGTCGACCCAGCTCATATTATTTGCTATTTAAGCCTACCCACCTACGCTAAACGCACTACTTAATATATATTATCCATTAATCATTATTCATTACCATACGTCATGTACAGTTCAATACAATATGGCATTTAATAAATATAAATTGTCTTGTTTTTATACTAATAAACAACAGTACCCCTGCAATAAAGTTCTATTAACTGCAATACTGTTCAGTATAAAATTATACACGTACATATTTCCCATAAAAAATGAATTTAAAAAATTCATTACCAAGTATAGATTCGGAAGTTGTTATCTGAGAGACCAGATAAACAAATGTACAATAAAGTTATTTAACTTCTGTGGGTGTGAAAAGTGAATGTATGTTCAAGAATAGGGATTGACTGTTATCATGATTACAATACATATCCATATACGGGTAAGTAAAAACATTATTTACCATAGCACACATCTAATCTTTTATTCAACCTTGAGTACACTTCTCTCTACTATCAAATTATTTTAATTAACATTATGTCTGAGTATCAATCAATACAAGCTCCAAATATATCTACACAAACAGAACAGACATTTTAAAACAAACTAAAATTCTCTTAAAACAATAAAATAATAAATATAACTTTTAATTAAAAATGTTCAACCAAAATAAAACATATATTTATTGTGTGTAGTACCTATATTACACGTATACTACAGATGCCTTCACCTACATTATTTACATAAGTAAGTTTTATTCAACAACATTTTTTTTTTAAGTTAAAAGCTTATGTTAAATAGAATATACTAATGAGAAATTGAAGAGTACTTATATTTCCATGGGATTGTTTTTAAAAACTGATTAGATATTAAAATCCAAGACAACATTATTCCCTTTTTTATAAAATCAAAAAAAAAAAAAAAAAATTAACGGTACTTCGGAACTTGCCAATTTATTTAAATCTCTTATAACCAAGTGAAGTTCAAAATAAAATATTAATTTTTAAATATTTGGTTTATTTTCGCAAAAACTTAAAATTCGATTATTCTAGAAATAAACATTTTAGTTATTTAAGTATAAAATAGTTTTTATAATTCACTATTAAAGTTACAACATTTATATAAAACCGAAAATTAAAATAAATTATATGAATGTATCAAATATAATTATGCGAGTTTATATAGGTATTAGCTTAATGATACATAATTACGTCAATAGTACAATTCAAAAGATCACCAAAGTTTAAAAAGTGTTATCTAACTACAATAATACATTTTAATCATTTTATGGTAGGTAATACATGTTTAAATAATGTCATACGTGGAAATCAAAATTGTACTTACACAGTTATACATAAGACTTAGAGACCAGAATTATATGCACTAATAATATGGCAAATATGATGTAAATATGCAAAGTAAAAGGGTCAAAATATGCATTAATATGCACAAATAATTGAAAAATATGCTCAAATATGCACCATAAATTTATATTATTTTAAACAACTACAAACATTAGAACAAATAAAACAAATAAGCATAACAAAATTAGGAGTGTTAGACCTTTTAACATTTAAGTATATCAACAAAATATTTAAATATAAAAAAAACAGTTTAAACAAATAAATTATAGCAAAATTTCCAGTGTTGCCAATAAATAAATGCTAAATTTTTACACAACTTTAAGAAGTAACTTTAAAAGTAATTTAATTTATCAGATAATAGTTTATCAACATGATATCGAACTAAAGAAGATAAAATTCTATACTGTGTTGATAGTAATTTTTTTTCGCCAATATGGCAGTATTTAAAAATCATAATTTTCAAAATAATACACATTATAATATGTACATATGAAAAAATATGCCCCAGCCCTCCAAATATGCCATTATATGCTAAATTAAATTTGGTCTATGGAATCAGTTGAGTCTGAATTTCCCACATTTCAAACCCTCGTATAAGTGCATTCACTCAGTATGCACATGCAAATGCATACAATTTCGGCATCTAACTCACTGACATAACTATACAATTGGGAGGTAGAATTGTAGTTATACTCTTATAGTTTTATATGAAGCATTCAAAGTTCTTTGATTATTAAAGTAAAACTATTCTTTATTACAATAATTAAAATTATTATTTAAAAGTTATAAAATAATATTATTATTATTTTTTTTAATTAAGAAGTCAAAGTTTCTTGACATATAATAGATTTCAAAATTTCAAAACGTAAGAGAGGTGCCTAAAATAGAAATGTTTGATTCAATTTATTAACAAACCATTACATACGATAAAAAACGATTGTGAATTAATATATTATATTATATTATATTTATGTTATTCAATTCAAGTTAATATCCTAGAACGGTATGAATAGAATCGTGGTATAAAAAGCTTATGATTATATCGAGGATTATGTATAAAAAAAAATCAGAAAATAATATTATTCATAACCGCAAAAAGTTTCTAGTCCCCATAATAAATATTAATGTTTTGAATTACAACATAAAAATTAAATAACTAAAATCGTTATATTCAATTAAACATTCAATTATGTCAACACTTTTATATAAATTTCCATAAAAATAAAATATACCCTTATATTTTCAGTATTTTTATGATCACGTAAAAAAAAACTTATGAAAAACTTTGTATTAATCGTCAAGCTTTTGCTATAGAAAAACATTTTTTTTTTTTCAAAATAAATCGATAAAAATACTAAAAAAGTGCAAAATGTTCATAAGTATGTTCATTTAAATAACACAAAAAATAATTGAGTAGGTATATCATTTCTAAGAAATTTTTGATAAAATATTTATTAAAGATTTCATGGAGATTGTAGGTATAATAATAATAACAAAATAAAATTTTAACGAAAATTTCTCTTACGTTTATCCTTGAAATTTTCCGATTATTTTTAAGGCTAAAGAGAATTTCCAAACTTTATTCCTCCAAATTCGAAAGTACTAACTGGAAACTATAAATAAAATTATAGATTCAATTCACTCCCAAATATCAACTACAATATTGAAGATTGGAGCATTTTTACTGCTTAAAAACATAACGACAGACATAAAATATTAATTTTGAAAACACACACTTACATTGTTGTAAAACATCCAATATTAGAATATTTAGTTAAAACACGGTCAACACTATATTTATAGAATTTACTCATGACACAACTCATTATAAGTTTTGATACAACAATATATTGTAAATAGAATATACTCGAATTATATTTTTCTACCACAATAAACACGTAGTTTACATTTTAAATAGTTAAGAAGAAGTACGACAGGTAAATTGCTTGGAAAAAAAGTAAAATGAATAACATAAATTAGAATTAAAAATTAGCATAATGCTTTTTACTTTTTAGTGTCTAGGAACAGACATTTTATCGGTTTACCTTAGGGGTTGTAACGTACCTATTAGAAAATATTCAACAAAGTTAAGATTATGTAAATATAATTGAATAAATCCATTTTATTTAGAAAAGAAAAATAGTTTCTAACAATAAGATTAAGTTGAGCTATATACGTAAAAGCCATATTTTATTTATTTTCTTTTGTATCTACTGAAAGATATTTTTTCCTGAAAATAGATATCCTGGGACATGTTTTTTTTTTAATTTTAACTTTGCTAATCAAAAATAATAAATATGTCGATTGCATACAATTTATTTATTAAATATAAAAAAAATGGGCTGATAATTACTAATTGCTATCTATAAATCTATAGTAGAATTACAAAAACCATTCCTTACATAAAAAAAGTATCAGATATATTTATTTAAAAATAATCAAACAATTAGGTATGTAAATTTTATATTTTATATTTAATTATAAATAGCGTATATTCACATATTTTAACTACAGTAGAATATCTTTCAGTATTTTCAAATCATTCTTAAAACTCTTCATAAAAAAATAGGACATTAAACTACTAATAAAAAAAGGAAGTGAAAACTAAGACATATAATTTAATTTCTCCAACTAATCTCAGACTTTTAGAGTATAATTAAATACAATACTTCAGTAACAAATAATTGTACAATACATTCATAAATAATTAAATCTCGCTTTAAATTTAATTTAATTGAGTAACATTTTTTCATAAGCGAAAATCTTTAGTTCTAAATCAAAGAATATTTATATAATTGAAAAAAAATTAACAAGAAATAAAAATTGTTAGTAAGTTTTCTAATTTTTCTCTAATGTAGTTAAAAACATACATTTGCAATAAACATTTTTACGTTTCCTAAACTACATTGGACATTTGAATTTTTTTGTAAATCGCGTAACTATCTACGTAATGTACTGTATGATTATTTTATTATCTACTACATGTACAATACACAAATGTAAGCAGATTTGAACATTTTGGTGGTAATTTCGACTTTCAGTAGAATTTTTTGAACCATATTCAAAATTGATATTACTCTAATTTTTAAGTACAAAACTGATTAAAAACTAGAGTTAAAAATATATCTAAAATTATTAGTTAAATGTTAGGTATAGATTCAATTTAAATTAAAATTCCTAAAGATTAATAAAAATCAAATTGCCGAGATTTTCCCCTGTGATTTTTTTTTGGATTTTCGTCAATACAAAACACTATTAATCTACAAAATGGACAAAATAAAATACCAAAAACTACAGGGTAGAATTACGCAATCGGGAGCAGGAGGTTTCGGTCCCTCCTACCAATTTTTTTTTTTTTTTTTTAACTCAAATTTAATTTTTTGCGATATATAACACTACGAATTTTAGCCCCCTCCTCTCAAAACTAAGTCAAAATTTTAAAATTACGCCACTAGTGCATGTATGGTACATAGTACAAGTCAATTTAACAATTTTATAATTGCCACTTAACGAGTATATTATCTTATAGATATACTTCGCAAGGAGACTTAAACAGTTAATAAAACGTCTGCCAAAACGCCTTAATAAGCATCTACCTACATGTGAACTCCCATTCGTTATTTGTTTTACCTTGAAAAATGCAATAAAAAACGTCTAATTTTCTTTCAATTGATACAATATCATCGTCATGGTATTAAATTGAATAAATTATTATTTTAACTTGTAAGGACTAAATGTTAGGCTAGGTTAGATTTCCGAGAGAGAATAAAAATAATATGCATACCTTTACGGCTTTACTACCTACCTATTTAATATTCGTAAACATAAACTTTCCTGCAACTACCTATATTTCTCCTGGCATGTCACAGATAGATCTTATTTCTCGGCGTTCCTATGATAATCGCATACACGACGTCAATAGATATGAAATATCAGTAGCCTCGAAACTTAAATACTTACTATACCCTATGTAATGATATGGTAAAGAACACATTTCAAAAGTTACCTGATCTTTGTATGATAAGGTGATAACAAAACGTGTGAAATCTAATATAGCAAGTACTCTAGGCTATACCTACTAACAAGATAAATATAAAACCTCGATACAAAACGGTTCGATAATATTATACTCTACATCAACGATATAGATAATAGGTTTAAATGATAGAACCTACATATGAAATAGCCGACCGGGGCCGTCCTCCGCATGATAGAGACATCGCAGCTGACTCCCGAGATGGGTAGTTGGTCGTCGATAAGGCCTAACCACCCCGGTACCATTTTGTCAGTTCAGAAGAATGCAAACATAAAATTCGTGTACACTGACCGTTTTGCAGACCGGTACACGCAGCGTAGAATGTCTCTCTCCGTAAAAAGGAGAAACTTCTTTGCTGACGCGCGATGTCCCACTTGTCGGTTATTGACACCGGCGCGGAGCGCGTGATACTTATTATTATTATTAATAATATTTAATGTGCTCGGATCACTCGGGCCGCCGGCGGCATTCGATTGATAAACAAACAGAACAAATTTAATAATGCGAACAAATCGGACACCGAATAGACCGAACCACCGAAAATTTCACCGCAACCGAACGCGAGCGCGAGGCCGATAGTCGGTTAGAGGTATAAAAAAAAAAAAAAAAAAAGAAAAAGAAAAAGAAAAAAAATGAAACCAAACTCGCGAAACTCTCAAAATCCCGGACGGTGGCCACGGATGGAGGCACCACAAAAACAGAAAAAAAAAAACGGGTATTTTTCAAAAATTTCGCACTGGCGCGACGATCCGGCAAACCTCGCACACACGCGCACAATAACAATAAGATACCTATGTATAATATATATATATCGTACACACACACACACACACACGCAGGCGCGTACGACCGAGCAGCACGCACACCGCACAAAACACACGCACACACGGACACGCGTAAACAAAACCTCGCGCGGTAGGGGGACGCGAACCCACTAAATTTTTTCTATTTTACTTCTTTTTATTTTTTTTCAAATCCCCTCGCTTCGTCGGGGGTCGGAATCATACGAATTACTAACGACGAGACGGACAGCGCAGGTATACCTGTCCGGGGGATGCCACGTTACCAAACTGAATTACAAAACGCGCGCGCGCGGCGGTTCCGTGGTTCGGACGGTGCGGTGCACGCACGCGAACGCACAGGCACAGGTAGTACGGGTGGCGAGAGGACTGTACGTCGACGGCGGAGAGCCGTACCTCATTTCGGTGGTAGGAGGACGAGACCTCCTCCGCCACCGCCACCGCCACCTCCACCACCGGGACCGCGCAGTCGAGTGTACGGTGGCCACTTCGTTCCAGTTACGTATTTATCCAGAAATAAATTATCTGATTCAACGGAAAACTTGTATTTTAAAGGAAACGAATAATATCTTTATAATTTATCTTTTGTTTTTAGTATTAAAAATTAATGACGTTATGTACTATTTAAATTAAATTCAGACTGGCTTATACTTATTTATTATAATATATTAGGATTTAGGACATTATGTTATTACTAAAATTATTTTATTATATTTATAAATTTTAATGTAGAATTATTATTTAATTGTTCTGTAATTGTATTGTGATTATTTTTGCATTGTTGTGACAACGAGATTATGTAATGTCATATTGATTTATTTTATTACTGAATAAGTTCAATTTTATTATTTTATTTGTCATCCCCCTAATAAATATATATATTTTTAAAACAGTGAATCATTTTTTAAATACAGTCAGTATTTAGTATCGAGTATCTAGTATCGCGATACTCTAAGCCAATATCGAGTATCTAGTATCGCGATACTCTAT
>NW_020271477.1:624313-654268 GCF_002803265.2 Melanaphis sacchari
CCCCCACCACCATCACCACCACCGCACACCGTCCGCGGTGAACGGTCGCGCCGGCCGAACGCGTTCCGGTCAGAAACATCGCACGGCCCGGCAACGTCGCTCAACCGGTTCGGCCCGCGTTTTCTATATGACCGCGCGCGCCGCCGCCGCCGCCCCACCACCTAGACCAGTCGCGCGGGCCGCGGCAATCTTCTACCGGCGCGCGAGGAGCGCTCACGATTGCGCACGCACTCTCTTCGTCGTCGACTTATCTATACCTATATTATTATTATTATTATTATTAATTATACGCGTTTATCTATGCCGCCGCCGTTGTAGGTCACCTCGATCGTCTGCGCCGGCCGATAATATACTATTCCACTACAATACTATTATCATTATTATCATATTATACGTGTCGCGATAACGATATTTTATACATTACAGTTTACCTATACGTTTGCAATGTTTGCACGCATTATGTGCCTCTGCAGCCTCAGCAGTGACGTATAATTTTACTAAAGCCGTAAACTCGTAGAGATCGTTGCCCATGTTTTAATCCATCGAGGTGGCCTGCATGTCTAACATGTATTTTTAACCATCTGAATGGTCGAAATAGAGTTACATCTGTCCCTCCAAATAGTATTGTTCTACAAAATTTACAATTTTAATGCACAAGGGTGGGTGTATTTACAATACTTGTATTCACCTATAAATCACCACATAATAATAATATGTAGGTAATACGTTTTCTTTTTACATAATTGTAGATTATTAATCTGTTCATTGATACGTTATAGTAAGATACCTCAAGATTAGTGTGTTGATTGTTGTGGTTCTCTTTGTGAGAAAGATGGTGTGAGAAACATTTTCGTTTCCACTATATCTTTAAAATTTTGAGTACCTACGCCATTATCACTGCTAGTTTATTAGTTACCCATATATTATATTGTATAATATATATGAATATTATATCTTTGTTATGATACAATATAACATTCAGTATTTTTACGTTTAATTTTTCTAGAGGGAGGCGAATTGTTATTTTTGTGTCAGGAAACCAGTACGTCTGTAGCGTAACAGCGCCATCAATGAGGTCAAGATCGAATGGTGGTTGGCGTTTCTCCAAAACAATAATTATTATTAAACGGTCGCGACTACATGGTCGCTAGTGGCTTCAAATTTAAATGGACATTTTATTATTTATTTCTTTATCTGATTAATTTGGTATCCATATATTTAAAATAGTATGGTAATCATAGTGATAAGAGAGTTGGAGAATGAATTTTGGCATTTTATACAAACAATAATCGTCAAAATATTCTATACTTAAATTAATAATAAGTAGTTTACATTAACACCAATAAAAAGTTAATTTATTAATTCAATACGTACCTACTTAAGATTATATAATACAATAATTGTATAATAAAAATACTGTGTAACAGTTATGCCTATGTAATAAAGAGTGGTGATATGAATAGAAAATTCACAGCTCTTTTAAATCGACTATAAAGTGTTTAAAATTTTAACATAAATAATCTTGTGAATACATGAAAAATACAAATAGATAGGTATTAGTAAGTAGGTTTATAAAAATAGTAATAAGTTATTAGTGTTATTACTAATAACTAATAATATATTGATGTCTTAAATACCCTAAAGTAATAAATTATTAAAATATTAATACTACATTAATCCGTATGAAATTAAAATTATAGTTACCATTTAGTACTATCAATTAAATAATCATATAATAAAATATGATTTTTAATTTATTTTAAATGTATCTATTATTTAAATACCGTAATAATTTGTAAATATTTATTATTTTTGTATAACTGGGTTCATGTTAAATTCACATTTATGTTAGAATTAATGAAAAATGTGGGTATAAAGATCCTCTTCAAGCTAAAAGCCTCGTGACTTAGTAATCAATTTTAATTAATTTACTATTATTTTCTATATACAATTATTATTTCATTTATATTTCTATACAATTTCAGAATTTTCATAGATACATTAAATTTTAAATAAATGTACTTACTAAATCTGATATTGAGTCATAACTATGTATTATTTTTCATTTTTAAGTACATTTTTCCACAGTCTAATATTTAAACACTATAAATGAAATTAAATAATAATATACCCCTATGTTATAAAAATGACATTTCAGTTGAATTTACAAAATCAGTAATTTAAACAATAATAACGATTTTAATTATTTTGTGACTGAAAAATATTATTTACAATGAATTAATACATTTAAAACTATTCAATTACATATTATATTATATTTAATATACACGAAATTTTAAATAATTAAATTAATAATCTATTTTTAGCATATGACTATAAGTACCATAAATTCTATTTACATTGTTCTGCGTACTGCGTTAGGTTAGTACACCATATAAGCTAATAATGACTAGTAATAATATATGAAATATTTTATTTATAGAATGGTGAGCAATACGTAACCGGAACGAAGTATGTCAAAAGCCAAGTATCTAGTATCTTGTATCGCGATACTCCAAAGCAAAGTATCTTGTATCTAGTATCTCGATACTGCTTTTTGAGTATCTTGCCCAACCCTGCCCACTATATCTTTAAAATTTTGAGTACCTACCTACGCCATTATCACTGCTAGTTTATTAGTTACCCATATATTATATTGTATACGGCTATATATGAATATTATATTTCCTTTTGTTATGATACAATATAACATTCAGTATTTTTTACGTTTAATTTTTTTTCTAGAGGGAGGCGAATTGTTATTTTTTTTGTGTCAGGGAAACCAGTACGTCTGCAGCGTAACAGCCGCCATCACCGAGGTCAAGATCGAATGGTGGTGGGCGGCGGCGTTTCCCTCCAAAACAATAATTATTAATTAAACGGTCGCGACCTTACATGGTCGCTAGTGGCTTCTCAAATTTAAATGGACATTTGCATTATTTACTTGGTTTTCTTTTATTCGATTAATTTGGTATCCATATATTTAAAATAGTACTAAGTAATCATAGTTGATAAGTAGTAAGTTAAGTGAGAATGGGGAATTTTGGCATTTTATACAAAACAATAATCGTCAAAATATTCTATACTTAAATTAATAATAAGTAGTTTACATTAACACCAATAAAAAAGTTAATTTATTAATTCACATACGTACCTACTTTAAGATTATATAATACAATAATTGTATAATAAAAAAATACTGTGTAACAGTTATGCCTATGTTAATAAAGAGTGGTGATATGAATAGGAAAACTTCACAGCTCTCCTTTTAAATCGACCGCTATAAAGTTGTTTAAAATTTTTAACATAAATAATCTTGTGAATACCATGAAAAAAATACAAATAGATAGGTATTAGGTAAGTAGGTTTTATAAAAAATAAGTAATAAGTTATTAGTGTTATTACTAATAACTAATAATATAGCTGATGTCTTAAATACCCCTATAAAAGTAATAAATTATTAAAATATTAATACTACATTAATCCGTATGAAATTCAAAATTATAGTTACCTACTTGTAGTACCTATACAATTAAATAATCATATAATAAAATATGATTTTTTTTTTTTTAATTTATTTTAAAATGTATTTATTATTTAAATACCGTAATAATTTGTAAATATTTATTATTTTTTTTTTTTTTTTGTATAACTGGGTTCATGGTTAAATTCACATTTATGTTAGAATTAATGAAAAAAAAATGTGGGTATAAAGATCCCTCTTCAAGCTAAAGCCTCGTGACTTTAGTAATCAATTTTTAATTAATTTACTATTATTTTCTATATACAATTATTATTTCATTTATATTTCTATACAATTTTCAGAATTTTCATAGATACATTAAATTTTTTAAATAAATGTACTTACTAAATCTGATATTGAGTCATAACTATGTATTATTTTCATTTTTAAGTACATTTTTTCCACAGTCTAACATTTAAACCACTATAAAATGAAATTAAATAATAATATACCTCCTATGTTATAAAAAAAAAAATGACATTTCAAGTTCAAATTTTTACAAAATCGTGAATTTAAACAAATAATAACGATTTTAATTATTTTTTGTGACTGAAAAAATATTATTTACAATGAATTAATACATTTAAAACTATTCACCATTACATATTATATTATATTTAATATACACGAGGAAATTTTTTAAATAATTAAATTAATAATCTATTTTTAGCAT
Source organism: Melanaphis sacchari (assembly GCF_002803265.2). NCBI lineage: Eukaryota > Metazoa > Arthropoda > Insecta > Hemiptera > Aphididae > Melanaphis > Melanaphis sacchari. Next base: position 628,510 of record NW_020271477.1, read on the forward strand.
ATGGCTTATAAGTACCATAAATTTATTTACATTGTTCTGCGTTACTGCGTTAGGTTAAAATTAACATATAAGCTAATAATGACTAGTAATAATATATGAAATATTTTATTTATAGAATATATGCGATTTGTTTTGATGAAAATTAATTAACCAACTATATTAATGATATAAATAATAATTAAATAATAATATTATTGTTTATTAATGGTTATTATAATAATAATAACCATTTAAATATCTAATAATTCTAATAAGATATCCTTTGAAATATAGACTGCTAAATAATCTTAACTTAGCATCATAAATGTATTATATTATTTATATTTTCAAATATATAGTTGTAGGAGAAACCTTTTAATCAATAATATTTGCTATTTGTATTTCTCGCAGCTATATATTAGTATTGCAATGAAAGAAACTTTGATACAAATTTGAAATAAAATTTAATACCATTATTTTTACCCGATTCTTTTCTAGAAATTTCTAGATTTAAAAAAAAATTCATAAAAGTAATTATTAAGATAATTTTAAAGAAACGTACATCAGTAGAAAATACAATTTAACTTTCCTGGTTACTTTCCTTGGGCTTAAATAAACTCTCAAAACACATACATTTCTTTTGTTTAACATAACACTGCATATTTATAAGCAAAAAATGTTAAATTAAATTAACCACTGTTTAGTGTTTGGAAACCACTCAAATCATAGGTCACGACTATTAATGACTTATGAACACGATTTTCATTGATCAGCAACTTGTCATTTACTATACACTGTACATTGTATAATATTTATTATCATAAATCGGAAAAAAAAAATAAATTTATATAAATATATGTGGTTTAATGGTTAATGGTTCAAAAATGTAAAACATTTTGAAAATTTTATCAAATCTAGAAAATGCTAAGATAATGAATATAAAATATTTGATAACAATTTCAAATCTCTATAGACTATAGTTATTTCTATTTGTATTGTAATTAAAATGTTTAAAGTACCAATAACTAGGTCCAGTTTACTACCAAAAACCTGCTCAATATCAGAGCATTTTTACTTTTACAAAATATGATAACAGTTAATAAAAACACACATTTTAATTACTTATTTTAATACATAAAATTTCACTATAATTTTAACACAACCAATACAATTATATATTAATTTAACTTAAAAAGAAGTCATTGATATTATTTTGTTCTTTAATAATTTCTTTAATATTATTAAATAAACGGAAAATGGATACCTGTGAAAAGAATTGTTATAAATATCACTATGTCCCGAACGATTTAGACTGGGATGCTATAAAAAGCTGGATAAAGGTGAGAAAGAAAAAAAATCTCGATAGACTATATTCAGATGGGTAAAATTCTCAGGAAAACCTCGGGAAATATAATACTTCATTTATACGGACCGTATATATTTTAGATAATAATGGCTCATAAATAACATCCCAAGTGCAGGTCAGTACCTACAATTTCTAACTATATCATTATCGCTCTAGTCGGATCGAATGTACGATCGCCGCGTGTAAAAAATAATATACAATTTAATTTGAATTTTATCTGAACAATAAATTATTATCTTGTAGGTACGCAGTTGATGGGTTATAAATAATAATAATAATAGTATAATTATGTAGAATTTTCGTATATGGGTTATGGATTCAACCTATGTCTACTAGACATGCAGGTATGAGTATTGGTATAGAACAACCGCTGTTCATACTAATCATACTAGTATATAGATGATTACGTCTGTTTTTTAGTGTTTGATAAGTTCTCACAACTCAAATAAAATAGGAATGAAATTACTTAACTTTTCAATAAGAAAAGTAACGAAGTTACAGTACAATTTTCGATGCTACTGATCGAGTGTCATACCTGAACTAGAAAAAAAAATTGTAATTGACAGTGAAATGTAGAGGATACATTTTAAATGAGGCTCGGAAATTTACTATACCAACGACTACCAACTGTTTATGATCAAATTAGTGTTTATTTTAATTGTTTAAATTTATTTCAATTGAAATTATCGTTCAATCAATCATAATTCATTATCGGTAACTAATATTATTGAATAGCTTAAATAGTTTCATTTATTTGTGGCAATAGTAGAGTTAATAAACTATAATAAAAGTTTTTAAAAAACAATTAATTTTTCATATTTGCTTAATATTCCCTTGCACTTAATATTGCTCAGACTTCATAAATTCCATAAAACCCAAACATAATAAAAATGTCAACATTATCATGTTTCCTGAAATGTCGAACTGTAGAATCTACTGAATGTGGACTAGTTAATATTATATTATGTAATATTAGATACTAAATACAAACAAATTATCTTTAAAGGCTATGTTACTATACGTATATGTGCCTATCTAAAATATACGCATCCCGTGCGCTGAAAGTAACGCAGTGTTTTTCTTCCGCTATAGCTTTTTCGGATGTTTTACAGGACGTCGCTGCAACAAACATTCATAAAACAAGATCTGTTTTTCTGAAAAAGAAATACGTTTATATAAAGATATCTAAAACCAATATGAAATACAAAAAAAAAAAAATGAACTCAACTTTAACAACTTAACTATTACTGGTTAAATTTTCAATATACCTAATACATCAATTCAAAATCATGCTTATAACTTTAATTATAAACTTAAAACTATAATTAGTTTAGTTACTGAATTTATATAAAATAATTTATTTGATATGAACGTTTTATCACCTAAACCACTACAGCTGCAAGCTGCTAGTGTCTAGTGTTTAATCAGAAAGAATAGTATAGAATGCATTTTTAACAAAATATTTATTTATAATTTAAAACAGTTTTAAATTCATTGAAAATCATACAATACGTATATATAACCATAAATGTAACTAAAACAAAAATAAACCTAATTCATTTGTTTTTAACTGAGTTAGTTAATATTTTCTCAATTAATTTTAAACTTATACAATAAACTTATATTTTAACATTCTCGAACGTGATACCCTATAACTATTATTAGATTTATTGTATATCGATACGCATACTATAATATATTTAACTATGAGGTCTTTAATTCAATTTTTGTAATAATTTTGAATTTTAATGAATGTAACAAAAACGAAATATTAATATTGAAAAATATTATAGATAATTATACGTGTTCCTTTAGTATTCTTCACTTAATGAGAAATTCTTTTCTTATGTTTTACTGGTATAACGTTGGAAACGCTTCGTTGGTTTAAACATTTGAATTAAAATAATATTCTTAAATTATGAGACTAACTAGATACCAAACAATGATATGGAATACAAACATTAAGGTGGTAAATCTGGGAAATACTAACAAGGAATGAAATACATTTTAGAAAGTTACCATTGCAGATGAGTTCTAAGACTTATTTTATAAATATTTAACAATGGTCAACTCTTTTATTTTACTTTTATTATCATATTATACCTAGCATTTTTTAACTTAAATAAAAATATTACCACACTTTTAATTATTTATAAAAATTACAGTAACACGTAAAAATCAAGAAATGAAACTTCTCCCTATTCTACCATTGTGACCTTAAGAACGCATGCCTATAAAGTGCATAAACGTAATCAAAATATCAAAACAAACCAAGTAAGAATGTATTTATTTGTATAAAATAGTTTGATCGTAAAGTAACACATGATCTTTCAAAAATTATCCACTTCATAAAATATATATTTATTATGTATTATAATATTAAATTATATAACACTTAAGTAAAATATTTTTTTGTAATTATTTACATTAATAATTGTAATAAATATACTTAATATAATATAATTATAAAGGGTGACTTGCCAGCATATTTGATATTGCTTACCCTTCTTTTATTCTTTAATCTATATTTGTATAATTATTATTACTATTACTAGCATGCTAACTCTTCAATTACTTGCTATTAATAATTAAAATTGTTGACAATTCATTAGTTGATAACAAATGATTAACAAAACTGAAAAATATTTTTTTTTACCATATTTTAAATTAAATACATCCATTATAGTAATTTACTCGACATACTGTTTACTACTACTATACAGCAGAACGGTAACCACTTTTGAATTTTAATTTATTTTAAACTCCCTACTTTAAGCCTGATATAATCGTATTATAATATGAACAAAATAAATTATTTTTTTCTAAATATATTATATAATACAAGATATTATATATTTCTCTATTAATACCATTTCAATTGATTTATATACAATAAAAATAATAATAATACCATTACCATATAATTTGTACATCTTAAAATAATTCATACCTACACATGTATTAGGTATGTAATTTTTTTAAATTTTGTGTACATAAAATTGTTACTATTTTTTTCAATAAACTCTGAGCCCTATATATAATAAATAATGATACAAACTTAAAATATAATTTGTTGAAAACTGTATAGTCAAACACGACTTCCGAAAATCTACAGGAAGTAACAAAAAAAACTGTTCCAATGACTGCACTGACGTTACCGGAACAGGAACTTTTATACACCTGCCCTTTTGGTCAACCATTCTTCCCTATCGAATTATACTCTAAGCGAACTATATAAAAATATAATATGCATTTAATTATTAATACATATACGCATATTTCAATCACAAGTTCTTTTACAATTTACATGCAGCCTTACTTTTAAGTTTTACTTAGTAAGACTGCAATATTGTGATAATTTTATGAAGATAAAATATTATATTGAAATTTACATCACAGATTTATCTAAGCCAAACTTTTAAATAAAAGGTTAAATTAAAATTGTATTCATTATTTTTTCTGAAATATTCAAATTTAAATAACATAAGTCCTGGACTTTATCTAATAAAAATATTTAGGTTTATAATTTTAGTAAAAAATATCAAAAACTATACGTGGATTACTACACATAGAATCATCAATTGAATTCAATAAACACAAACTGTATAATATTACTTTCATAATATAATAATAACATTCTTAATTACATAATATAACAAATATTAGTTTTATAACATACATTTAGAGTTAATTACACTAAATAATAATATAAACGATATTAAAATATTTTAACGTTTATTTACTTAATTTTATTATTATTCTATGTTTATTTTCGTGCACTTCAATTTCAATAGATACAATTAAATATATTTATTTAACAAAATAAATAATAATAATGTTGTATTTACTAACTTTATATTATTGTTTTAGATTCTAAGATGAAGCGATGAATGTATTGATTTCACGATGATGTGTGTATGTTTTTTTTCTGTCTGTAATCACCTTTTAGGAGAGTAAAAATACTTTGATTTTTCAAAAATGGGTGTGGTTCCTGATAACAAATTGGATCTAATATAGTTGGTGCATTAGAACTTCAAAAGTAAAAACTTATTTTTTTTTTATTCTCGTTTATAAATGTCAATAAAAAATTATTTGCTGGATTAATTCTTAAAAATTGAATACAAGATCCAACAAAAAATGTTCTTATATGATACAAAAATATTAAAAATACGTAGGCACAGTTTTTTTTATATGCATTTGAAGTAAGAAGTTTTACGAAATTCGTCAAAATCGTAAAAATAACACACGATTTTGTAGTTAGAAGTTCATAAAAACTTTTCTTTTTATATTAAGTTTTGAAAAATTAATATAAGTTTCATTTTAAGTAATTCATACAAAAACCATAAAATCTAAAAAAAAAAATACATAAAAGCAATTATTTTGTATAGAAATTTGGATAAAATTACTAATTTAAAATATAAATATAACTATATTAATTATTTGGTTATAATTTTAAAACATTACTTCAAACTAATACGTATGTTACATCAATATAAACTTTACTAACGTAAGTAATAAATATATGTAAATATACGCAATGTCATTTTTGATTTTTTCTAAGATAGGTACTACTATCATCTATTTATAATATGAATCTATTTTTATTATTTTACGGTATTTCAAAAAATACCTATGTTATTAAATTTTGAGTTATTTAAGTTGATATAATATAGTATAGGTACCTAAATTTATATTATTATAATAATTAAACACTAATAAAATTAATAATGATAAATGCAATTGAACTATTATATTTTTAATACTATTATATAGCTATAAATAAAAAAACAAAAAGAAATGCAATATTTACAGAAAAAATGTTATGAACTGTAATACAAAAAGTTAAATAAATTACTTTAATAGCTATAATATTGGAGGTGATTGAATTATCTAAAAGAGGTAATGGAGGTTACAATCTCGATTGAGTGCTATTGAATTATTAAAATAATGAGGTTCGGTGTTTTAATATGAATTTTTCTTCAGCAGTCGCATTATCGTTATGTTGTACGACTTAATATATGTTGAATGTAGTTAAATTATATTTTTAAAATAGCTATTATCACAATTTACAGATTACTATCAACGCACATCGTATCGATTATGGATTTCGAAAATACATCAGACACATTCATCTATTTAGGATAATATCGATTTTATTTATAATTTATTTACTCATATTATTATATATACAATAAATTAATTTGTCATTTCATACTTAAAATTTGAGTTCTTTTTTTGGACAAATGTTTAAGAACCGTTGTAACTAAAATAGCTTTGTCATGCAGATAAAAAAAGGTCATTTAAAAAATTTATGAGGGGGTGGTGTAAAATTTTTAAACATCAAAGGGGCGTTGTAAAAAAAGTTTGAAAAACACTAACCTAATCATGCATCAAAAATAATATATTACGAAATATACTTACTGGTATAGGCTAACAGATCGTCTTTGCTCAGAATCATTTTTCGCATACATTGAATTCAAATTTAACACACCCATAATAGTAACCCATTCGACACTTCATGTTTGCTTACACTTTTTTATTTTTTTATTTAAGTACAAGTCATTAAATAGGTACATATTTTACTGCATAAAATAATATTTTCTTTTTCTTATTATTTATTATACGACTATAATTCAAAAAATAGTTTAAAATTATAAATTATTTAATATTTATCAGGGTAAATCATTTTCAATTGTATTTATACAAACTAATATTACCATTATTCATTAATATATACTAAATGTTATTTAGATACACACTTATAGAATTACTCATTAGTCATTAATAAAACATATCTATACAATTATATACTTATATCTATCAAACCATCAATATAACCAACACGAATCTGTTTTCTTATTTTAGTTTTCTATTTTTTAAACTTGAATATCGAAAAAAAATTAATACAATTAAATTAAAATCTGCAATATAACAAATATTTCTTAAAATTTATTTACAAAAATATATCCTTTTTAAGAGAGGTTTTAATGCATAATTCTAAGAGCTAATAAAAAAAATATTATAGGTTTACATAATATTATGATATCAATAACGTTTACAACAGTGCTTAACACTTAATGGTTTTTAGTTAATAATTATTAGCTTGAGGCTAAAAGTAGGTCATGACTTTTTATTAATGGTTTAATATTTGATTTATCATAATTCTTTAAAAATATTAATATTTCTTTTTCGTAAGAATTATATAATATAAATTATTATTACGTGCATTGTGCTCAGTACCTACAAATTTAAACGTTTGTGTATTCTTGTATGTATAGGTAACGATTTCAAAATGTAATTATTAATAATATATTGAATACAATCTTTAATAGCTAAATTTTAATTTTAAATCTAAATACCAGTTACTATTAATTCATAATACTAAAAATGCTTAATATAATACCGTCGTAAAATGGCATTGTTGTTAGCATTTTAAAAGTTTATTGGTTGAAATTTTCAAAATAAACCTATAGTAAATACTATTTATTTAATATATAAGAACCAAAAAAAATTGTATTACTGGTTTAAGTCTTAAAATTCAAAATTATACAAATAAACACATATATTTATAAAGAATTATAAATTTATTTATAACTGTTTTTCATGAAACTAATATAAAACTAATGGAATTTTGAAACCACCATATAATAAAATAAATACAAAACAAAATTTAGAGCCCATATTATAAACAAATGTATAACATATTTGTAAATCTTCGACCACTGATGGAGTAGCATATTTCCCAATAAACAAAATAAGCATGTGCGCTTACAACAGCAATATTTTAGGGGCGATAAATTTGCGTCATAATGTTATTTTTCTTTTACGAATTTGTAAAAGTTAAGAGACATATTATATCAAACCTTGCACATTTTTTAAATTGTCAGAACTCAGAACCTATTCATCAAGTTTCCAAAATAAAATTGTAGACAAAAATTTTGGAGCCTTTCCAGTATTATCAACGTAGTTGCCACCACCCAGAATTACAGTATTTTTGTCATATTTAAATTAGATTAGATAGCGGCACAGTAGTTAAATCCGGTACTGCTGTGATGTACAGAACTACAGAAGGCAATATAAGCGAACTGGGAAGGCTGAAAAACTTTCCCACTCATCCAACAACGCTCTCACATACCAGGACATAACAAAATTGACAGCTGAAGATGCACACAAGCAGTAGTTAAGCAAATGGCTAAAAATTTCAACTATATTAAACTAAATCAAAAAAAAAAAAAAAACACTTACCCTTGCCTGAGAACATTTCAAGAAAACAAGAGACTTCCATTAATCTATAAGAATAGGATACACACATCACACACCAATAACTTATGAAGAGAAAAGAACTCCCCCCACCATATAAATTACAGCTGCGAAAACTCACTGCGAAATACATTATCTTTGAATTCCGGATGTATGGAAAGGGAGAGAGAGAATCGAGTATATCCTGTCATGATATATCAGAATCTCCCGTGCAACATCATACAAATATTCTTAATTTCTTATTAAGACCAAACCTGATCAAAAATATATAATAACATTAATAACTAATTTTAAGTATAATTTTTTGTTAATGGCCTACTATAGTAAATCTAAACCAAATTTAAACTATAATCCTAGTAAATATTTATAAATTAAATTATGCCATCTAATGGCCTTTGACACTATAAACATATTTGTTATTGTAAATATATATGTATATACTAATATTTATAGTTAATTAAGTATATATTTATATATATTTTTTTGGTTTATTCTTAAATAAAAAATAATTATTAATTAACAATTTTGTTTTATTATTCATTATAATAATATTTTATTATTATGTTTTTAACCTTACGTTAAGATTTATCTTACATATTATTACAGTGTTTTGAATATTTTACATTTTTTATTTCATAATATTCACCATTCGCATTTCACTTCTTTATTATATAACACTAAAATAAAATTTTCCAAATTTTAAGAATATCTGAATATACCTAGTAAGAAATATTTAAACTAGCTACTTACTTGTATACTCGCCTATGCGATATTATTATATTTTAAGTTACAAAAAAACTAGCATAAATCTACAAATCAAAAGTGACTTTAACATAAACTCACTAGGTACTAAAAAAAATAACTATTTTGTGGATAAATATAATTGATTATAATATATATAGATTCAGCTGTGTGCCCATATAAGAGAAGAATGTTATTATTTCTTAAGTGTTTTTAGTATATATGAATTAACCAATAAAGAAATAATTTACTACGTATTCTGACCAAAGTATACCTAGTACTGAAACATTTATTCAGTAGAGGTTTAACTTAAAATTAACTTATTTAAATACTTTAGTTACAAGTTTACGACCCGACGTAAATATAAAAACTACACTGAGGTTAAGTATCATAATTTACAGAGAACTTAAAGGGTAGGTACCTACTAAATAATTTTGTTGTGTAATTAGTTAATATGTAAAATGTAATTATCTATTATTTATTATTAATTTGATAAAACGTGTTTTGTATCAACTTTTACAAAATCTTTGGTAAGTAATTTTTTTTTTTTATCCTATTCATATACCTATTATAGGTAGACTGTAAAAATGTCAATTGGAAGAAAACAAATTCCACCGTCTGGCGTCAACAAGGTCGCATTCCTCGTCTAGACTCTTGTATAAAATATCAACTACTATTTTATCTGCTCATATCCACAGAGAGTACAATTCAGATAATAATAACTAGCCTCTAAACCCTAATTTTTTGGAAGACACCACAATTCAATTACCATAATACTTAATGAAAATAATAAACATCGTTTCATAAATAAGTACAACACAGAAATAAATGTTTTAAACTAAGTTCCCATATTCGTTATTTAACTGAAATTTAAAAATATATAATAAACCACGACTAATAACAGTAAAAACATAAAATAAGAAATATACAACTACTAATATGGTTGTTTAATTTGTTTTTTTTAAAGCTATGTTTTTAAACTTTCCTTTAGGTGTTTAAAGATTTTTAGATTTTAAGCAGAGCGATAAATATATAGGTTTTATGATAAATTATGTAAGTTTTTCATACATTTATTTATTTTTATTTTTATATTATTTTTCGAGTTCGAAGACATTAGATATTAGATCTTTAATCTTCAACTTAGAGAGTGGATTCTGGTAACAAAAAGAATCTAAATAGTATTTTAGACGGTGAAAAGAAAATAATACACAGTACTTTTCAAACTAATCTAGAAAAATAAAAATAAAAATATTCTAAATTTAATTTAATGTCCATAATATTATTGTAAACGATATTTTATAATTGTAACATAATCGTTGATGAACGAAAATGGTTCACCAACTGCAAATATTTTTAAAAATATTTACTACCTAGTACCTACCAAAAAAGATTATTGTAGTCATTGAAAATCTAAGCATTTTTACTGTTCCCAAAAGTGATGACGGATATAAAACAAAATTCATTTTTAAAGAGGTATTCGAATGAGTATCGTTCTGCTGTACAATAAATATTGAGTGGATCACTATTATTATGGATGTATAAAATTTTTATTCAATGATATATCATTGTATACGAAAAACGATTCTGAACAGAAACAGTCTGTCAGTCTATATTACTGAGTATTTTTCATGACATATTAATGTTTTTTTTATTTGATATAATGGCTAATAAAGTAATTTATTTTACTTTTAATATTAAGGTAAGTTAATATAATTATTTTCGAAAATATTGTATTTATTCTATTATTTTTGTTTAATTGTTTTAATATATATATATATATTTATCACACTATATCAATTTATACAACTCAAATGTAATAACATTTTTCTATAATTTTTATAGATATATATATCTTTTTACCTAACGACGAAACAATAAAGATAGATTCACATTATAAATAGATAATAATAACTTAAAAAAATAAAAAATTTTATTGCGTATAGCAAAATTGATGATAACATAATATACGTAAACATTTTAAATGCTCACAAATAATGTTTATAATTTATAACAAAATAATGAAAATCGTTATACTTATCGTATAAATAAATAGTTTTTAAATTTTAAATTTATATCGTTATTATATAAATGAATATCCAATATTGTAAAAATTTGAACTTCAATTATTGCTTATAAAAAATTAATTTAATTTTCCAGTAGTTTTTTTTATGGTTGCAAAACTTATCAAGAACCTTTTATTTAATTTTCAAATATTAAATTTAAGCAAAAAATTTTTTTATGTATTTCCAACAACAAAATAACTTTTATTTTTCGAGATTTTCACAAATTTTATCATAATTCTAAATTTAAATGTTTATAAAAAAATATTGCGACTTGAAATTTGCGATATTTTTAATTAGATAATAAACCATTTATTAGGAATCTTGTATTAAATTTTCAAACGTTCTTACTCATTCGTACATTTTTATTAACATTTCTAAAAATAAGCTAAAAAAAATTAAAAATTTCAATTATTAATAAATAGCACAGAAAAAAATCGAAATATCTTGAAAATTATACCATGTACAAAAAATCTTTATATACAAAATTCTTTAATATGTGTATTCATCTAAAATCTTCATAATAAACGACTGAACTAATATTGAAAAAATTGTTTACGTGTATTGGAGTGAGTGATTTAGATTCACAATTGAACCAGGTAGGGGGCGCTAAAATTGAGAATAAAAATTATTATTTATGGCAGGGAGTCACATTCAAAAATTAATAAAAATAATTTTTTGTTACCATGATGATTATATAGTATTGATTTTTAAAGAATTTAAAAGAACAATGCCACGTCTTCATTGGTCGACATACACGGAATTCACAAATAGTTCACACCCGTTGATTAAAAATAACGACAGAACATTAATCGACGGATAATGCAAATTTAAGAGATCCAGTTGAAAACAAACTTGCAAATGAAGTCAATTCATCTGGTTTCCCTTACTATTTTGTTTGATTTTTCCAATTATAAAAAAAGAATTGAGATTTTTAATTTTAACCTCTCTAAAATACAAACTAGATCCAATTTTCTATCAAAAACCATCCTCAAATCTCAAAGTATTTTATTAACAACTTATTGTGTACTTAGACACCAAAAAAAAAATACATCATTGTAAAATTAATACATTCATTGCTCCACTCAAAATCTAAAAATTACATGATTGTGAATTATATAAATTTATCGCTCTGTTCAGAATCTGTAAACCGGATTATGGCCATGGATAATATTCTTACCTTCAAATTTTATAATAGATCAATTCACTCTAATATTAAAAATTACAGGGTAAAATTAATTATTCTTATCGTAAAATTTGAAATGTCATATATTAATATATCGTAAAATGGAGACAAGTCATAAAAATATTTAAACCTAAATGTAAACTTTAAGCCATGTGTACTCAGTTAACCTTAGGTAACCTCCATATAACAAATAAATGATTATTAAACTAAATGTTTAACACCTTTAGTGGTTTGGCGTCGCGCGTTGGCTGCTACCAGTCTCGGAATGCAACTGGGAGTAAATAACGACCACAGCAACTAGTTCCCGGATGGGTGACCGCACCCGGGCTCATAGTGGATAAAAACCTTGCTACACGTACACGTGTTTGCTATTAACCGTAACAACCATAACAATCGTAAAAACAACCTACTGTACCAACCTTACCCCTACCCACAGTTCATAATCCCTACAACAGCTAATGGCCCTAGTCGTCGGGCTTAAGTTCAATAAAAAAAAAAACACCTTTGGATATATTTTATAAACAATGAGTTATTGCCTATTGCTAACTTGTTATAATATGATAAATAAGTATTTACATTATTTTAAACAAATATTTTTAAATTATCTTAAATTAAATACCAAAACCCAAAATTTCTTAAAATAGTTTTATATTTTTTTATAATATTTAACTTTGGTTAGGTTCCTTTGAGTATTTAAGCATAACATTACACTTATTCAAATCTTTTTCTTTACTTAAAAATGTATTTATTTATTTGTAAATGATACATTATTTAATAAATATAACTCTTAAATGAGTTACTCAATTTATTTATGAAATTTTTTTTTTTTTTTTATTTAAATAATAATAAATTGTTAATAATTGTGAAATATGTGTCAATTTGTTACTTAGTAATAGATATTTTAATAGCTTTAGCCAGTGTACCATTGACCAGGGGTCACCAATTAATATTTTTGAAGGGTTAATTATAAAAATTATTTAAGCAACGAATTTGCTAAATGTCATGGTTTTGAAGAGTTTGAGACAACATTTAAACTTTAAAACCTTAAAAACCTTCAAAAAACTAATTATACGTATTACTCGGTATTTTTAAATTTCTATAAGAAAAACGTAGAAGAAACTATTTTCAAAATTTTTGAACAAGAAAAAAAAGTGTTAAAATCAAATTATTGAAAAAATTTTAAAATGTTTAATACTAATAAGCTTATACAATTATAATCTAAATTTTTATTTTTTTGAAAATCGTATTAAGTTTAAATATAATAATTTAAGTAATAATCGAACTTTCAAGTTTCAATAGTTAAATAATAGTTTTTAAAATACGTAGGTACAATAAAATAATAAAAATTGTTTGAAACTGTTTTTAAATTACTGTTTATCACATCAATTGATTTTTATAGATCAACAGACCACAAGACAGGAATCTCGAATATGTCTAGTGTAGTATGTGTATATTATTAGCATAATACAATAGTAAAATAATAATAATATAATACAATAGTAGTAGAACTTAGACCATAAAGTAAAGACTAATAGCAAAAAACATTACACTATAAAATACTTTTTTTGATCGATTTAATACTTGTAGGTGTAATAACCATAAGCGCCTATAAGTTACACTTCAAAGAGTTCAAAGAGAGGAGGGGTTAAAATAAAAAAATCTCAAATTTAAGCTAAATAAAAATGTGGTATTATTTAAACATTTAATTATAAAACACATACTATTATTTTGCTATTATTTGTAAGGTTAACATTTTTATTGGTATATTATACAATTTCTAATTATTTAAAATAGATTTTAATAAGTTCAGGAAAAAATAGTAGAATATAAAATATAATCAAATTTATTTTAATAAGAACTGCAAATTTCTTCATTTAATTTAATCATTACTCATAAGTCATCAGCTGATAATACAATGGTAATATTTTTTAATTATAAATCAATAAATGTTATTTTTCTAAATGGTAGCTAGTTTTCCCCTCCCCCATAGGCGTCCATAGAAACAATCCATTCTATGGACTTATTCAATCATAATAAATTTCACTAAATATTTATCATATAATAATTAATTTGATTTATTGTTCAACTTCTATTCTGCGACTTATGTGGTTTTAATACTGCCCACAAAAACAATGTTATACTCAAGTGAAATCATGTACAATATTGTTCTGTGATATTATATTATTTTGGGCCATAAATAATTTTTTTCAAATGTTATACTTACGCACTATGGTATGCTTGGACGCAGGTAATATATTTCTAGGATCTGTAAAATATAATTTTCTAAGAAAACTACATCCGTACTAATCCAACAACTGATTCCTAGATCGATTAAAGTATACGTCATATATGTAGTATAGACATTAGTCATCTAACTACTCCTGAAATGGATATTATTAAATATAAATATTGACGAATGGTTTTAATAAACAAAAGTGATGAGTTGCAATTTAAATTTAAAAAATATTAATCACAAACCTTGTAACCTCTTCTATTTTTAATTTCCCTTACATTTTAAAAATTCAAAATATAGACTAATTTTAAGCATTTAAAATTTTTAAAATTTATTAGTTTTATTTTTTATTAATTTTTAATATATTATACCTTATTTTAGGTTGGGCTCTTAAACAATCTAAACAGTACATTTCAAATAATGCTTCCATCAGTTCCATCAGATTATAAAATATGATCAGCTTACTTCTGTCTTTATGTCTTAAGATACTATTTAATGTTAGGTTCTATTGTATAGTTTTTTTAATTCGTATTTTTTCTTCTTTAGTATTCTCCGTTTTTATAATATAAGATAATATATGATAATATATATCATTTTTTTTTTTGTAATCGTATTTTTCTTAAGCATTTACTAAACAACCAATTATAATACTTTATTATAGAAACTTCGTCGATAATTTTTTTTTTTTTAATCATAATTTTTAACACATTTGCCATAATAAATGATTAATTTATTCCATGCTGTGGAAAAATATTATATTGTATGCTACGTTAGGTTATATTTTATGTATAATACATATAAAGACTTAATATTATAGGTACACTTATTTTATATATTATGCACTTTCCGCAAAACTTTTCTTCAGATGTAAGTAATTTTTCTTCATTTCCATAGGTGATGGATCAACTTTTGCATCATATGTACATTGCTACAGGGTATAAATTAAAAGTGTTGAGTTTTTGATAACATCTTAAAGCTAAATATTTTTGGCATGGAAAATTTGTTACACACTTACACCTATTATTCCTACTTATACGAATCTTATTATACAAATTATTCGTTGATTAATATCAAATGTAAGTTAATATTCACAGGTTTTTAAAATTTATATTTGCTCAAAGGAATATGTTCTAACTTAAGGTCTGATTTGATTTTTTATAACACGTCTGGTAATGATTTTGATTTTTTATAACACGTCTGGTAATGATTCCTAGGAATACCTATTGAATTATTTTTATTTAAACTTACATTTTTACTGGAATAGATTAGACATTTTATAGTTCTCATTATTTCATTTTAGTTTTTCTTAATATTATAATATCATCTATATGTAAGCCACTAAGCCGTCATGATTGTTTTCCCATTCTGTTTCATTTTATAATCTATTTCAGCATACCTCCAATTATTTTTTCTAATGCATCCCTTTGTTTTAATCTGGACTTCACTTCAAACTATAGTGAGATAACTTTTATCAGGTATGAACATTGCGAGTCACAAATTTAAATTACTGTTAACAGTGTTAACTATTGTTTTTCAGGTAGTCTAAAGTTTCTGAAAGCTGTATGTATATATACATGGGCATAGGTAGGAAATATTTTCGGAGGGGGTTTTGGTCTAAGTCTATATTAATATTATAAAACATTTAAATTAAATATGAATTATTTATTCAGTTTTACCTTTAATTTCTGGGGGTGTTTGAATACCCAACCCCTCCCCTTATCTACGCCCATGTATATATATATATTCCATAGGCCAAATAGAAAATTAGTTTTTGTAAAAATATTAGGCTCTTTGTAATGAAATAGCCCGTTTTAGAACTAGTTAAGTAGATACTTATTATTTTTCCAAACAGCCGGCTGTTTTTCAAGCTTATTGGAAATAGACTATGCATGGTAATCAGCAGTTAGGCCTTGTAATAACTTCAATTATTATAAAGCAATTTTATTATAATTTGTTACTTGTACCTACCTACAAAAAAAATAACAAAATTTTATAATATGTAAACTCTTTAAACACCTATCATATTTATTGAGTAAATTTACAAAATACTACTTTTCTATATAAACTATACGACATATAATAAAATTTGCTGTCCATTAAAATTATCGAAAGCTTGTTAAAAATCTATAATTAGTTACCATATATCAACCCCTATTTTTCATAAAAAATCGTAATATATCTACATTTTTTCATATACAAATATACAATATACGATACAGAGACGTGAAATAACCCCCCCCCACACTCACTTCAAACTACACCACTCCCATGTCATTATAATCTATTGTAAAATATCAACAATTTGTTTAGTAAGTAATATTTCTTATTTGTGATTCATTTTCATATTATAGCTTGGTGACAACCAATCTATTTTTATTTTAAAAACTAAGGAAATATACTTATGAAATATAATCTGAAAACAATAGAAACTATTAATAAATACTTTATTCATAATATGTAGGGCAATATATTGCTTAAAATTATTTAATTATTTGATTTCTTGTAAACAGTCTTGCTCGACTTGGTTCCAGAAAAACACTTTTATACAATCACATAAAAAAAAAGACAATCTTATTCATTATTACACACTTCTCAAATTCGTAGTGAGCACTTCCAATTTCAGTCTACACAATTTTCGTAAGGATTCACTAAAAAATAGAGACTGTCATATAATTTCAAATCCTGTTCATGCTTGTTAGATATATCCATAATTTTAAAAATGGCAAAATTACAATATATATTATAGGTCTATTATCCTAATCCAAGTTTTCTTTTTTTTTGTCATCTCATCGTACTGTTTAAGAGGTTTCTTATAAAATATCTATAAAATACATTCTCTTGTATAATTCCTGTAATATCTACACTTTTCAATCTGTATCATCTTGATTAGGTACCTACATCTTCACGATTACACAGTTTATGTCAAACACTCAAACCAGTATGATTTATAGATTTTCGGCATTCAAAATTTCACATCTTCTGTCACTGACTCTTTATTTTAGTTCAGACTTATTAATGATACATATACTGTCTTAAATATCATTTTTAAAACAATGCTATTTATCTTGCAAATATTACAAAAAAAATTTTCACTAGCGCAAAAATGATTCAAAGATAATATGTATCTAAATTCAAGAAATCTGATGTTATACATTGTTATAATTATGTCATAGATTTGTGATCATAAATCAATAAATGATCAGGGTAACTTTCTTAATGTTATGAACAATTATTAACAGAGTATAATACTTAGCCCAAGAATATAGAAAAGGAAGAATGACTAACCTTTGAATCCAAACCTTAAACGTTTTATTTATGCAACAATACAGAAATAAACAATAAAGGATAATTATTAATAGTGAATACACTATTAAGATTTTAAATTTTAAGCATAATATTAAATATATATATAAATATAAGTATATATTCATTTAATTCAATTCAATTTTTAAATATAATTTGACAATGTCAAGAGTTAACTCTAGCACAAATATTATACTGATGTAAGTACCTATTAAATTGCCTTAATTATTAGTCATTATATAATAAATTTAAATTTAAATTTTAAATATTAATTGACAGTTATAGATAAGAACTTTTAACAGGTGATTTGATATATAATCAAAATAAAATTGATAATATATTACAACACCAATATCAACAAATGAATTAAGGAAAATTTAATGATTAATTGTAATTTGTAAAAATATCTTGTAAAAGTCAATAAGTAATAATATTACTCATAGAGTAAACACATATTACCTGCATATTGTTTGAAAAATATATTTCAACTGGAAAACATATTTAAATTGTATTTAATTTATTATAAATATATATGTATAAAAATATTTTTTTATCAGTTATTTTTAGCTTAATTATCTTATAATCTTGGTGTTCTGCAACATGAACAGTTCAGATTTTAAAACAATAATTAAAAAATACTTAGAAAACTAATAGAAGTATTAACAATACATTTAACTTATCAAATAGATTAAAAAATCAGATTGACGAAATATAAAATGTATACACAAAAAACAAGTATACAAATTTTAGGCAAAGATTAATTGATCAGTTTTAATTATATTAATTAATTGAATTTAGTTTGGCGCGAGATTTTTTTTCATCGCTTGAATCACTAGTATCAAACCCAGAGTCTTCAAAATATGCTTTAGAGCATACCGATTGAGCACGTCTAGATATTACACAGTCTATAAGTTTTCCAAAAAAGTCTGGAAATCCATCATAACCTATAAAAAAAATATCATTAATTATAATTAAAATTAAAATTTTAATAAGCACGAATATTCACCAGGATAGGCATTAATATCAATAATTGCATGCCGATTGGTATCATTTTCAACAACAACATCAACACCATATAGAGACATGTTTAGATAACTGCCAAGAGTTTTGACAATAGAATGCAATTTGATTGGATCTATGGAAGATCCTTTGGCACTTTCAGAAGGGTCAAGTACACTAAGTTCGCTACTTGAATCTGATTTAGACACAGAATGACTATCAAAAGTAATTGTATCTCGGTCATCTATAAATTAATAAATAATTTAAGTCAAAATAAGAAACCGATTTCAAACAAATACTCTTACCATTTGAAGCATAAAAATTTTTCAATGATGGTCTCTCAACCATTTGATAATGATCTCCAACCACATACAGTTTGTACAAAATTGCATTGTGATTAATGAATGATTGAGCGACACATGGAGGCTTACAATCAGCTACACCACGTTCATTAAAAATTACAGACATCTAAAAAATAAATTACACACCTCTATAATATAATTATAATTGTGTCCAAGTACAACTATTCCAATGTTCTATTTTATAGTTTACCTGATGACAGTAAGTTGTTCCTTGAGCTACAAACGGCTTACAAACTAAAATAAATCAATGTTTTAGTCTAAATTTTTCAGACAATAATAACTAATAAGCTTACTAAATGGAAATGTGACTCCAGCATTTTTTAGTTTTTTGATATTCTCTTTTACATTGTTTGACAGAATTTCCACAAATGTAGGTGTAAAAACATCTAATAAATATAATTAAAATTTAATAAAAAAAAGTTTACAACGTACAAAAAAAATATACATATTTATATTAAGTTTTAAAACTGTTTAATCTAAAATAAAATGTTGAACAAAAATTAGGCCTTGACTGGGAAACATTAGGTATTAATTATGATGATTATTGATGTCACTAAGTCATGTTTTTAATTATTTTGATAAATGTAATGATATACTTAGTTGATACAGATAACATTTCAGTGATTAATTCAATTAATTAAATACTTTATTGTAAAGTATTTAAACTGTAATAATACTAAATATTTTTGTAATGAAAAAGTGATATATATGAAAACTTAAACAATTAAACAGAAAATAATAACTTAAATTAATTAAGATTTTTGAAAAAAAAAATGTTCAGCAAAAAAAAACTACAGATAATTGCCATGTATTTGTCAAAATAAAAGATTTGCAACTGAACATAAAAGCATAATGGCAATTAGCCAAATAGTTTTGGCAAAACCTTAAATCACCACTAATAAATCTGCATATGGGACATTGGCTTAAAATATAATAACAGTAAATTGACAATTGTATAAATGCCAACATGAAATAAAAATAAAAATGAATTTTATCATCAGTGTTCATTTGGACAATCCTTTATTTCAGATTTCATGCTTTGATTTTCATGCAACATGCAATAGACGGCACCTAACTTCCTATTTCATATAAGTGTTAACTTAAATAAAAATAAATAAATTAGTATTTTGTTTTTGTAATATATTTTACTAAATCAAACAAAGAACTAAAAAGTCAAAGGACATTAAATCACCATTTTTCTAATGCAATCAGCATTTACAGCACAGTGTCAACTATGTCCTATACAAACATATGCTCAAGTGGCAAATGTAATTGTAATGGGAAATAATGAATGTGAAGAACACTTCAGTATAAAGCTATTTCCCAAGCAAAACAAAATAATAAGTAGCATGAAACCTTCCACAAATATATATTAATATAACTATACTTTTAAATTATATTAAGTACCACTTTAGCAGTGTAAAGTGCCATACTTAAATATACCATGAGACAAACCTCTTAAAATGTCATTATTACTTATACTCTTTATATTTTTTTTTTTACAACACCATATAAGCCCCAGGTCAAGGTCCTATTTAGTGTGAGAGAACCAAAATAATTTAGACAACTTAAAATACCTAGTTACAATAATAATTGTATATTGGTGTACCAATATTGTTCAAGGTGGTGTTCAACACGACATTATATGTTTTGTAGCGATCAAGCAGGGTACGGACACTATCTAATGGATCAATGATTAATACTTTTGGATGATCCTTAATATACTGTTCAATTCTACCTATGATTTGAATTGCCTAAAAATGAAATAAAATTATTTATAAAATATGAGAAATATAACAAAAATATAGACATACCTTTTCATCATTTCTGGCAATTATTTCAGTAAGTTTATGTAAAATTACTGCAAATGGTCCTTGTTCTTCTAACGATTTTTCAAGATCCAACTTTGAAACAATATAATATACTCTATTATTAAAATTTTTAATATTTTTAATGTTTAAAATGATTATGTTAAAAAATTTGAAAATTAAATAAATTATAAAATATGTTATTATTATTATTATTAAAATTAAATAGTCCTCCATTCAGGAGGAAGCAAAAATTTACTTTTTTGCTCCAGGCATAACATACATTAGGATAGTATAAATCACAATTATTTAAAATCTAAATGATTCATATAAGATTTAACTATAAGTTAGTTTAGTTAAGTTTTAACATCAATAAATAAATAAAATCATTAAAATAAGTTTACTCATTATACACCTAAGTCACGTACATTTCTGTATAAATAACCTAACCCCCTTACTAACAATAAAATACTCATTTCTTTAGAAAAAACATAAGTTAAAATAATGATAAAATGTCTTACTTTCACTAATTCATATCCATGCTGTCTGCAAAAAAAAAATAAATATATTTTCTATTAATTGTCTGCATCATTATATTTTTAGATATTAATTATTAAGTAATAAAATACCTAAAATAGTAACATATTAAATAAAATATATTGTTATAATAATTAAACTAGGAAATTAATTGCATACATGAAAATGTTAATCTGTTCAATAAAAAGAGATTTTAAGTATAGGACATATTTTAATTATAACAAATTAAAATAATATAAAGTTTTGACTTTATTTTAAATAAAATATTTATAGTTACACAAAAATATTTAAAATAAATAATTACTTCTAGTAAAATATTTTTTTTTTTTTTTTTATGAACAGATAGATAATTTAATATTAAAATATTCAATTATATGTATATGTAAAATAATTTTCATGCTAAAAATGTAAAAAAAAAAATTATTTATTATCTTATATTCTTATAACTAAAATACATTTTATTGCTTAAAAAAATTATATAAATATGATACGAAATATTTCAATCTAATTAATTAACTAATTGTCTTATATTTATTTTTTAATCAAACATTTATAATCAACTACATAAACAAATTATAAATAATAATTTATTCTTATTTGAAACATAAAAGGCCATAAGTCAGAAACAAATATACTTGTTTAAAACCTTTAAATAAATTATTTTTGTTTAGGTATTTAAATAATTGTATTTTTATTACTTATAATGTCCATTACAATATTAATTTTCAAATTTTAACTATTAAAATCTATATTTGATTTTTTTATCATTGAATATTAATTAATCAGTAAGTACTTAAATATGTTTATGTTTATTTATACATCAGTCACTATATATTATGTATTTCACTGCTGTTTTTATTAAAGCATTGATAAATCAAGCAACACTTAATTAAAAAATATTGAAATACTCATAATACAATTTTTTAATTTATCTACTTATGAAAAATATCTGGAAATATTTTAATATTATTATAAAAACGTATTTGAACAATTTTTATTTACAGTATGAGTTGGATATAAAATTAAAAAAATATTCTATTTTTACAAATTCCTAAGTTTACTATTTCACAAAAAGATCAGTAAACCGTTTTAATTTATTTTTATTAAACTTACATCAATTTATTTATAAGCTGTTAACACAAAGCGTTTTACAGTTGTTTATTGTTTTTTTAATCACTTTTTTTTATATATATAATATAATTCTTATAATTCCACGGAAAACTAGATTATTAAGACTTAAGTATTTTTATAGAAGAGCTTAAATATTATCTATTTTACAATGTAACTGATATGTTATTCTCCATGATATGAATAAATAATATTGTCACAAATAATATAATATTTTGTAAAATTTTTATGAAATTAATTGTTAATAATATAGTAAATTTAATAACTATAAACAAAGTTAATTTAAGACTATGTAGACACTAGACATCATAGATCTATAAACTAAATATTATCTCTAACAGTGATGCCGAATCTTAATTTTATATCAAGCCATGAGCCTGATCATTTTTTTAATAAATGACTTACAGACCAATCTATAATTTATATCAGAATATACTTAATAGCCAACAAAAAATAAAAACTGTATTAATATTTTTACTAATAAAATAGCTTGGACAATATTTACACATTTTCACAAATTACATAAATTAAATTAGATATAATAAACAATAATGCATTATGTTATCAATGTATCAATTGGAAATTAAACTAAGAGGTAAAATATTAAAATTATTTTTGTTACACAAAGTAAAATGAAGATTTGTGGCTACATTAGTGGCTAGGGATCATTATATTTTAGTTTGGCCTGAATTCACTTTTAGAAGTTTGGCATAACTGGTATATTGTCCATAGTATATAGAATATTATTTGAGACTATAAGTACATTAAAAGTGAGATAAACAATTTATAAAAATATAAGATAAACAAATTATATTAACTAATAAAATTTAAATAGCTCTATTACTAACTAATCTATTATACCTAATGAAATTGATAAAAATAAATTTAGTTCTATATTTTTTTCAGTGAGAGAACATACCAAGATCCAATGAAAATTATTTCTTCTACTCATCCTCCATGTGACATCCTGCCATAGGGAAAATAGTCTCAATAGCATAGGAATGTATAGAATTGGAATGTTTTACGTTGGAAAATGTATAGAATTGTTTAAAATATTCCACATATAAATTTCAAAGCATTTAATGTCTTAATTGTGAAACATAAGAGGTAAAATATACTTCTATATTTAAAGAAAAAATATTTTTCAAGTCATAGATAAAAATTATTTGATTTTTTTCTACATAAACGTCTAACGAATACTTATATAAGTATTAAATAATTTTAAATATCAAGGATGAACATGAAAAAGATGTAAATGTAATAAAAACTAAAGAATATGGTTATTAATCGTAATAAAATGATTTCTACTTATTTAAGTTATTTTATTTTAGATTATATATTTATGTAGTTATATATTTATATAACTTGATAATATGAAACATAATAATATAGGTAATAAAATTATAACTAATTATTATTTTTTGAGACTTGTGTATGTAATAAATGCGTTTGATGGTAAGTAATTAAAAAAATCTTACTACTTCAGACCTAAGAGAATATTTGTTAAATACTAACTTTATCTGTGACTATCCTGCTGATAATGTCTGCACACGATTATAAATATATTATTTTTAAGTAAAAATTAAATACAATTAAGATTATTGAAACTACTATTTATTTTAAACTATTTCTGAAAATAAGTATAAATAATAACAAATGATTATAATACACTGAAAAGAATAATATTTTGATTAATTGTGGATATAAGTAATTCTATTTATGATCCTTCTAATTTATTTTTATTAATTAGTAAGCACGAGTACAATTAGTTTGCTTCTTATTAAGTATATTATATTAGCCCAAAAATAATTTTGAATTTAGTTTATCAACTAACAATTATTTAAGTAAAAGTTGAATACAGTCTTGTAAGATAATAAAAAAAAATGTGTACCTAAATTAAAAAGTAATAATGACTGTACTCTGATTTTCGAGCACAGAAACATTTTTTCAATGTGGGTCTGATATAAAGCTACATACAAAAATGTACTAAGTAAACACTTAAAAACTACTCATCTAACCTGCACACTTTTCCAAACTCGATCCAATTGAGTTTCTGGCTCTTTCTGTCGGACATCCAGTATCCGATGACCATCGACGACGGATCCTTGTCGTTTTCGTTCATCACGAATATTATACAAGACGATGTCTAGATTGACACTCTGATATCGTCTTCCTCAATCAACAACACACTGCAAGTCGCGTGCGCTCGATTCACATGTCCACACACAAATGTGGCAGTGATACACACTCATTCGTCATCTCGGGCCGAATACGAATTATTATTATTTTCAATTATTTTACCAGAAAAATACGTGTTGAGAAACAACTGCATTAAGATTCGAAGGCCGTTTACCGCCCATCACCGTGTGTCATATGCGGTATGCGTTGTTATTCGTTACCTAATGCTTGCTTATTTACCGTTCGCACAGTATAGTATATAGTTATGGTTTCACTTTTTTTTTTCTCAATCTTATCACGATTCTACTATACATAAAATACGATAATATATTATATATATACATATGTGATGATGTATGATACCATAATAAGATTATGTATGCAAATTTCAAGTAAATATCTTACATAATAACAAAATAATAATATGAAAAACTAGATAATACGTATGAAAATAAATGTAATATCTTGATGATACTCCGGTAGTACGGTGTGATAACGACTAAATGATTCACAACGAATCGTGTAATCGCAGATCGTATTATAATGACAGTGTGTGTGTGTGTGTGTGTATATGTGTGTGTGTGTGTGTGTGTGTGTGTGTGTGTGTGTGTGTGTGTGT
>NW_020271477.1:654278-678142 GCF_002803265.2 Melanaphis sacchari
TGTGTGTGTGTGTGTGTGTGTGTGTGTGTGTGTGTGTGTGTGTGTGTATGTGTGTGTGTGTGTGTGTGTGTATACTACGTGCGCCCACGCGTTTCACCGTAACTATTGTCTGCGATAGTTTCAAATTTCAACTACGATGTGTCATAAATCATAATATAGTCTATCTCTATATTATAGACGAAGCGATCTACTGAAAACATGTCTGGCTCAAAATTAAAATATATATAAACATATTGAATCATTGAATGGGTTTAACAGATTAACAAACAGTAAAAATCATTAAATTTTTTTTATAGATTTATTTAGATTTCAACAGCAACCGTTATTAAGTTAGCCCGTCGTCGATTTTACTATGGAGGGAGGATACAGTTTTGGAACATGTGTATAATGTGGAGAGGATTTGTCACTGAAAATCCGGGGCGGGTGGGTCACCAATCCGAGAGCTAGCGACACTGACCGATGTTTGACCTCAGAACACGTTAATAACTGAGGTCAACCACCGTGCGCAAAATAAATTTTTCTAAATTAATTAAACTTATTCATTTGAGAATTATATTCATATGAATTTATCATAATAAATATCATCGCATAACTCAGATTCTCTAATGATGTCGGTAAATTTACGGTCACTATTTTTATATTTTATTTTTTTTAACACGCGAATTGATTTTACGTGTTAAATATTAATGAAGAGGACACAGACTAAAAAAAAATGGTTAAAAGTTATTTCTTACGTTCAAAAATTTGCTTAAAATAAACCATAATAAAATAAATGACGTAATTAAACGCCATTAAATAATATGTTGATACTTATTGCCAATACTATGCTAGGTAGTAAAAATGTGAAAGAATGTTTTATTTTAACTTATTACATAACTACATGAGATATTAATTTAAATTATCGATTTTACTGTGGATACTGATATCACAAAATATTATGTTCGTAGATAAAAAAAGAAAATGAGTGGCCACAAATGCTACCAAAAAGATATTTACAGACTTTAGTGACTTAAGTATGATGGCATACTACCATCCTCATCAATTTCTAGTTTTACTGTATTTATAACTTCCTACTTCAAGTTTAATTTAATCAATGAACTTTCAAACTTGGATATTTATTATGAATTATGACTTACAAGATCAGAAATTTTATCATTCCAACTGTAATAATTATAATACTTATGTACTATGTACTATGTAGCCATGTAGGTACGTAGTTACTTTATGTACATAAATTTATAATAGATAACAATACGCACACCACAGTCTACTACATGGGCATTTTAAAAGCATAAGACATGTTTGAAGATACCTACATCATGTATTATTATCATTATAAAAAAAACACAAAACGAGTGGTATAATAAATTTAAAACGTATAAATATAGAAATATCATAAGCATCTTAAACACGATATCGAACAGCAGTTGAAAGTTGAACAAAAATTAGGTAACTAAGTACCTATTGCAATTATTTCATGATGATATTATTACTATCATTATTAACATTAATAATACAAAAATCACAAATAGTCAAGTTGCAATAAATGACATTGCAATAAGCATAAAGATTTTTCCATTCCATAGGTATTTTTTTCTGCAGTTATCAAAAGTTTCAACCAGCTATTTTTTCATAATTTTTAATATAGATATACGCATGTAATAAGCAGGTTGAGCAGTTTTCCTTAATGTGGATTAAAGACATTAAAGTTATTTTAAAAATGTACTTATTCACCTATTACATAAGTAATTAAAATATTAGACAAATTATATATTTATATCATGAACTCATGAGTAATAAAAGGACCTATTATTTATAAAAGGGAATTTGGGACAGTATTTAACTTAATATTTTACTAGATGATTCGTTTATAATATAAAACAATTGTTGTTTCAAAAAATATTAACGTTTTAAATATATTTTCAATTTTTGTTACATAATTTTAAGTTAAATTTAATATTAATTATTATTATTATTATTACAATTATAGTTAAAGATTTTTATTTTATTTTTTATTTTTTATTCCAAAGCAAAAAATTTTTCGGGTATTTTGACTTTCAAAAACCGAATTTTAGATGAATATTTTATAATTTAAAAATATTTAATCAAGATTTATTTAGTAGTGTAGAGTGGTGGTACAGGGGGAATTCGCATAATTTTGGTTCTTCCGCTTATCAAAACTGTAAGTACTTACCTACTTATAACGAATAAAATTACTTGTTCAAAATATTCTGAGTAATATTGAAAAATAAAATGTATGCTATTATTCAAAAAATTAAAAACCTTAATTTAAAATATTTACTTTTATAAACATTAGTTTTTTCTGAAATGATTTGTATTATACGTTAAACACGAATCACCTCATATACATATCTCAGTAAATACTCATTGTATATTGTACAAATATTCATTTAGACTTCAAAAGTTTATAAACAATGCTTATGAAATTACGCTCATCTCTTTTTTTTCAAATTTCAATAATAAAATCTTTTTAAAAAATAGGAAACTTGTATTAAAATTTCAAACCCAAGGATGAATATTACATTTTTATAAATTTTTAATTAAATACATTATAATTTAAAAACTTTTATTTTTCTATGAATTTTGTTAAATTCTAACTTCAATTAATATTTAATGCTCATTATAAATTACCTATTGTGGATTTACAGTTAATTTTTTTTTGTTTCTAATACCTAATATCAATTTATAAATAATTGCAATTGTAATTTAACTCCTTGTCAAAGAAAAAAACTTTTTTTGAACATTTTATACGGAAAAAAAACCCCTAAAATATTATAAATGGCAAAAAAGTTGAAATATGTATTGAAAATCATATCATATTTAAAAAACACTAATAAAAACATTTGGTGAAAAATTCAAATAGGTACCTATCTAAATATTATGATAATTCATTTTTAAATTTCAACAATATAACAAAATAAGAAAATCTATTTACCAATCTTTTTTTTTTAAAATATAAAAATTAAAAATAATTATTTTTACATTTCTATAACTTTCATAACAATTTACCCAAAAAAAATTTTGAAGTTTTGATGTTTTGTAAAGACGGTACCTATGTCTACCACGGTTTAAGATTAAGTGTCTGCCAAGGTATTCACAAATGTAGAGATAATGACGGTAGAATTTGATATATCAATGATAGTGATATAATCATTAATCATCATGTTTTCTCAGCAAATTTACAATTACTAATAAATTAAATCAAATATTTATTGTATTATAGTAATTGGTTATACCATAAATGGTGTATTTCACTGTTTAATATTTTGCTTAGGTCTGAATAGGATTAAATATTTCATAGAAAAAGGTTTGGACCACGATTAAATAATCACAACTAATCTGTTGTAAAGGCACCTTTATACTTCATTTATTTCACATTAATCATTCACATCGAACAGGTAAATAATTTCTGTAATTTATTGCTATGTGTAAAAATCTATAACCAATATTTCAGATTAAAAATGATATCATTTAATTTATTACAAAAATTGAATGTCACTGGATCAGCTAGTCAATTTTTTTGTCGTAATATATCGGCTTCATCAGTGTCTATGGCCAACGTTTCAGATCCTATCCAACAACTATTTTTGGATAAAATTCGCGAGTACAAAGGAAAATTTGATTCCAAGACATTTGATCCTTCAATTGATAAAGGTTACAAGGGAGATTTAGAAAAGATTGGCAGACAGTACAACATTGGCGCAAATGAAGATCCTACAACATTTCCAACAATTAAATTTGATGAACCCAAAGTTGATCCACAAGTTTGAAAATAATACATTTTGTGTATTTTTGTTCTAATATAAGTAGTAATGTAATTATACAGAAATAAGATAAAAATATTATAACTCATTTATAAACATTAATTTAAAAAGTTCATTATTGTTTATTATTTATAGTGATTCACATTTAAAAGCTGATATATTTTCCAATAATATTGATAGGTATATAATATACTATATACAGTACTGAATTCTTCATGTCCAGCATAGTATTAAATTGTTTGAGCGTTTTTAAATTTGGCCTTAAAAAAAAACAGTTGAAATTATTTACATTAACTTTTTAATATTATTGTAATTAATCCACTAATAGTAGCAAATAAATTTTCTGATTTGAATGATGGTGGAGCAGAAACAGTGTTATCTATGAACAGAAATCCTGCAAATAAATTAATTGATTAATAAATAAAGTTTAATTATAAATTATAGTTAATTAAGTTATAAAGCTGGGGTATTTTATTCTTATCTATTACTTATTGGCTATTTATTTTGATGAGTGTCATATTTTTCGCTTTAATAATTTTGTTGCTTTGTAACATGAATAATTATGTCTTAAAAAATAATAAAAATTATAACATTTATGTAACAATGAAATAAGGTTATGTAATTACCTAAAAAAAAAAAAAAACTGTATAAAAAAACATTTAATATGTTAAGCATTTTGCCATTTTTTGGTATTTTCTGAACAACTACTTTTAAAAGAAAAATACTAAAAATAGGGTTCTTTAAAAGAAAATAGGTCCAAGACTCCTTGGTCTCCTTGCAAAAGTTAAGTAATTAAGATGCAAATAAATTTAAATAAAATACTTGTAGAGTGAATTAGTATAAATGATAAACCATAAACACATTAATTATTGATGATAGTTAGGCACTATTACAATCTAAACATAATTGCATTTATTTTCATTCGTTTTTTATATTCATAAATTATCCTTGGTAATCAATGGTATCTTTACAATTGAACAGCTTCCAGCAACTACTTTACATTGATGTGATCAGAAATATTTAACTATAAAATTCCAGCAATTATACCATGTTGCTTTAATAAGTAAGTCTTATGTAGTTATATAACAAGGTATTTTTATAAATTATTTACTTTTATTTTTTAGGACATATTTGTATCAACATACTCAAAGTTAAAAAAGATTGTTTTTTAACTATCATAAATTCTAATAAACTTTATTTTTAAGTCTCAGATTTTGTTATTTAATTTTTAAGTGTTGTATGTCTTGAATTTTCAAAAACTGTATTTATTAACATACAGAATAAAGAAGAATATCAATAAAAATATGTTGACTTTTAACCCAACTGTTTTAATTAGTTAAATAATTAATACTTACAAACTTCTTTATTAAGTATTTATTAATGAGGAATGGTTTTTGTTTGAAAATAGTTTATGTTTGATAGATTTAAATTACAAGATGTATAAGATATAGTCTATGTTCAAAAGAATAATTTCTTAATGAATACTTGTAGCCAAGGACTAAGAATATAAGTATTAAGTAAATTATCTTAGTCCTTGCTGTGGCATGTGTCATACAATGGTAAGAAGACCAAGATGAGTGAGTGGTCTTGTCTTTCATCCATATATAAGAATATAAAAGTAAAAAGTGAAGTACAGTCTAAAGACTATAGTCGCTACTCGCTATGGAATATGGATCATATCATAAAGTAATATTATTAGTCTATGCTACAGATATTGAAGTGCAGTGAACTGTAACTAGTAACTACTGAAGTAATTATAAATTTATAATATAAAAATTATAATAATAAAATATTAAAAATTATAATAGTACCTATCTAGTATCTATAACCGTATATACTAGATAACACTTATAAATTTATAATCATTCTATGATAATACTATCTAGAAGTTTGTGTACAAACCACAACCACAGAATAAATTCGGTGAAATAACTGGGCTAACTAGAGTTACCATAAACCAATGTTCTGTCCTCGGAACGGTAATATGTGGTAGTTCCCAAATAGTTAAAAACTGAATTTTGTGAGAAATACGGAAGATGTTGCTCAGCATGGAAAGTTTTTTGATAATACGAAATAAAATCATTAAAATCTGAGAAAACTCAAAATTGTCCAGCTGAGTTGCAGCCTGCAGGCTGACGGTCAAGTCAACTGTGCTTATATATTGATTATAAATTCTATATTGCCTTTGCCGTCGTTGAAAATATTTCAATTTTAATAGAAAATAAATAATCTTTAGTTTTACAGTAAAATGATTTTTTTCAGTGGAGATTTTCCTGAATAGGAGATAAATTGAACGAGGTAAGCGTTTAAAGTTTCTGCCCCTTGCACTCACTCTCTCACACACACTCATTTTCTCACTCTCTATCATTCTCTCTGTCTCTGCTTGGATGAAACTATGACGGTACGGATCATAATATATTTTTATTATTTTAAATAGTTAAAATACTGATATTATATTATCTTTTATTTAATGCTTAATTCTTAATTTAGAATCTTTTTATTCATATACTATTATGTTAAAGAATTAAGAAAGATAAAATTAATTAGTAATTCAATTCAAATTCGACTTATTTAGCAAAAAAAATCATTATTTGGTTATTATTTATTAAGTCTAAATATATGAATGAATCAATTTTATTAGAATATTTAATAGTTCATGATTAAAAAATAATATTGTATACTAGTAAACGTGGTATTTATGTATAACACTAAACAAATATTAATTTTACTTAAATTTAAAAAAGTAACTAATTCTATTAAACATTTATGATCACATTTATTCCCTGAGTAAATACATAAATGTTTTCTACTAAGAAATGAATGAAATATATAAAAATAAAAATAAAAATTGCTCTTATTCCATTATTTATTTATTGTCAATTTACAACATGTTATCATTTTAATATGAAATATTAAATGAAAATAATTTTTATATTTATTTATTTAACACTATTTTTATCCATAGTTATATGAAGTACAATATTGTATATCACAATAAATTTCTTTAAAATTAGATAAACTTTAAAGTTTAAATGACACTAAATAAATATATATATATATATATATATTTATATAGTTATTATATTAATTACAAAAAAAATACTATTTATATAAAATAATTTAACATACTGTCTAAAAACTTTAGACGCATGCAATTTTAAATTAAAATTTTTGAACTTTTTTGATTATGTTTGTATGTATTAAATCATAATTTGAATTTATAAACATTAAACATATTTTATCAAAGAAAAAGATACTTTTATTATAATTTTATAAACAATAAATCATTAGCTCACTTATTCAATTATTAGTATTTTAAATTGTAAAACCTTATGTAGAATTGGATAATCATGTTTTAGGCCAAGAATGACAAACCCAAATGATCTTGTGGTCTAAATAATGCATTATAATCCTATCAGCCACATACAAAATTATATATTCCTTTATTAGATTTGGATCCATTGCAAAAATAAACGTATTTTGTTAAAGGGTGATAAATCTGACAGGCCATAAAATTATCTATGATGAGTCATAAGTTTGCTCCCCTGTTCTAGTTAATGAGATTACGTAAAAAAAAATTGGGCTTTTTTTCTATATTTTAAATTTTAAATTTAAAAAAAAAAACCTTAAAATTCATATGATCCAAATAAGATACTTTTTAACTTGACATTGATACCATTTCTGATTCATATTTGGTATAAAAAGAAGTTATTTAAGCTATTTGCAATTGGTTTTGTGTATACAGAAAATGTATTTTGTAGATAAACTAAATATTATGTTAGCGATGATTTCTATTATCTCATATTTTAGTGTCTTACTTTCATTAAGGCATGGGTAATCAATTATTCTACTAATTTAATTATTTTTCTATTTTATCAGTTGTGGTAGATGATAAAATCCAAAACAATTAAATTTAAAAAAAAAAAAATTTACTTAGTATATACTAACTAAATATGACATTAAATTCAACATACTAGTGTATAAATTTAGAAGAAAAAATATATTAAAGAAATATGTAAACAGGATGATTCACATGCTCTCCTTTTTAATTCTTGAATAGTGTTATTATTAAAATTCTGATCTTTTAAATTTTGAATTATTTTAATATTTAAAGACTTTATTTTTAAATAGATATTTGATTTTTTATACGTTTATAAAATATATCATATACATCATTATTTGTTAAAAGTTTTGTTTATATACATTGTTAAGATGATTTTTTGATAATTTTGATGCATGTATTATATATAAAATAAAATAAGTAGCTTTTGAATTATTCAATTGTGTATACTAAAGAACTTAGCCTATTTTTATGATTTTATACAAAAAAAAATAAATAAAATAAAACATAATGTGTAACATTTAATTGTTGAGCATTAAAAATGTTTAGAAATTATAAAATGTTGAAAAATATTAATTACTACAAATGTAAATTAATCATCTTATACCATATCAATTTCTAAATCCTTTGACATTTGTCATGGGCTAATTTATATTTCAAAAGCTACATTTTTAAATTTTGATTTAAATAGATACTTATACTAAATATTAGGGAAAAAAAAAGGTAGGTAAATAGATATCATTATGCTATACATTTACCTAAGTGAATCACCTAATTCATAAGGTATGTTAAATTTGTATTCAATGATTTATCATTGCACATGAAAATCGATTCTAAGCGGAAATGTTCTGTCAACCTATATCACTGAGTGTATTAATTTATATGTTTTTTTAATACAGCTATTAAATTAATTAAAATAATTGATAGTTTTTTATGAATATTAATAATTAATTAATATTTTACCTTAAAGTTTTAAGATAACAATGGTTAAAAAAACAATTATTTTATTAAAATATTGGATTTCTTGTTTTCCTTAATTTTTTTGTTTTTTTTTTCTAATTCTAAAAAAAGTATTTAAAATTTCTGACCTATTGAAAGTAGAAAGTAGATCCAATTCGTTATCAAAATCACTCTCTAGTTAAAAACCAAAACTTTTTTCAACTATTTATCATGTACACAAACACAAAAAAAACATCTTTACAAAGTAAATACTTTCATTACCTACTCTGTTAAAAATCTAAAATCATATGTTTAATAATTTATATTTAAAAGGTGTTTCTTGTTAAAAAAATATATATATATGTTGTACAAGATACTCTTTTAATTGCATAAGCAATCCTTAATTAAAGTAAAAATTTCCAAAAACTTGAATTTAAATATACTCATTATTATTGAAAAAATGGGAGTATGAATGATCATTTTAAAATATGTATATTATTGTTATTTTTCTAAAGTAATTCAAAAATATATTTCAAAAAAAATACTTCAACTTAATTGTATAGAGTAGTATTTTTATAAAAATATAATTTATAGTATGTACAAATTGTTTTTTGCTTAGTAAATATGATAAAGTATAATGTATATGTATTTTTACCAGTTTAATTAGTTATAAAATATTAGAATAATTATTTTTTATATTTTTTATAATTTTTATAGAACATAAACAATTCAACAATTTTACTTAATGAAAGACTGTAAGTCATATTCAGTAGCACCACCACTGGCAGATATTGTATTGAGGAATATTTGGAATTTGGACATGGCATTAGACGTAAATACTCGAACTGAAACAGTTGAACTATTGAGTCGTGAAGCTGATTGCCTTAAACACAAACTTGAAGAAGAAAGAAAAAAACTTAACGATGTGACATGTATATAGTTTGATATAAAAATTATATTTGGTATATTACATTTTTATTGATGACATACAAATATTTTTAGTGGCAAATGTTGCAGAACGACTAGAGGAAGTTACATTTCTGAATATAAAACCTAGACGTCTATTAAAAGGAAACCAAGCTAAAATGTTATGTTGTGATTGGTCTCCAGATAAACGGCATATTGTTTCATCTTCACAGGTATATACTATAAATTTATAAATGTGTAAAAGTGTTTAATAAAATATGCTTGCTTGGTGTTGGTGCATACAAATGCTAGGATGGTAAATTACTAATTTGGGATGCATTTACATCTGCAAAAGAACAAACTGTTACAATGCCAACAACTTGGGTGATGGCATGTGCCTATTCACCATCAGGCAACTTGGTTGCATGCGGGTAAGATTGTTTTAGGGTAGATCATTGATTTTTGTAATATATTTTATTTTGAATAATAATAAAAAAACTTTTTATCAATTATGCCTAATTATTATTGTATGATAAGTTAATATAAACATTTAAATTAGATACCAAAACAAAAATTATTTTTATTAATAGAAAAATTATCTTTTTGTATTTTAAGTGGTTTGGATAATAAAGTAACTGTGTTCAATATATCTAATCCTGAAGAAGATCCGTCTGCTAAAAAGAAGACTGTCGGTACACACACAAATTTCATGTCTTGTTGTTTATTTCCAAATTCAGATCAACAGGTAGTATATAGTTTTTTATCTATCTAACAACACATTTTAATGTTTTATTCAATTTGGTTGAAGATTTTGACTGGTAGTGGAGATGCTACTGCTGCACTTTGGGATGTTGAATCAGGTCAAATGTTACAATCCTTCCATGGCCATACAGGTGACATAATGTCCATTGATTTGTCACCATCAGAAATTGGGAATACTTTTATATCAGGTGTAAGTTATTGTTTTTGTATTTTTTTCATACATAACTTTTTTTAACTAAGCCATTCATAATGTACTATAATTCATCATAATATTAGTATATATAATAAAATATAAATTGAAAAAATTCAGACCATGAAAAACATTTATCAATTATTACATGTCTGTAACTAAAGTAGTGTTGAGTCACTATTAATTTTTACATATTAGAATTTATCAAAACATTAAATATAATATTCTCAAATAAAAAAATGTACATAATTTTTTTTTTAATATCATAATTACATTAACTTTTACAATTATTTATAAATTATATCATATAAACTTCCAAACATCCCCAACCAAAATGGTTTCCGTTAATCAAAATGGTTTTGAATGTAAACCTAGATATTTTATTGTTTAAATAGTAATGATGAGTTAATATTTAACGAAATAAAGAGGGGAAATCTCTTGATCTTAATGAAAAGGCAATAAAGGATTATTTTGATCTTCCATTTATTTAACCATTAAATCATTTATGATTTTTTAATAAACATAAATAAATCTTTGAAAGCATTAGTAATATGAAACAAATTACTTTATCACAAAACTGTTTTGAATAATTATTGGAAAATATGCTAATTCTTTTAAATTTCTAGCCCTAGTCATAATATCTGTTGCAAGTAATAATGAATTATTATTTTTACAAAAATAAATTCTTTTTTATTTTTATAAAAATTGTTTTTAAATTATATTTATTTTTCTTAGAGTTGTGATAAAATGTTACTTTTGTGGGACATGAGAACTGGTCAAAGTGTTCAATCATTTGAAGGTCATCTTTCTGACATAAATAGTGTCAAATATCATCCAAGTGGAGATGCTGTAGCTTCTGGATCAGATGATTCTACAGTAATAATAACTATTGCTTTTTTTTTGTTCGATGTCTAATATATTTTTAATATTTATTAGTGTCGAATGTATGACTTGAGAGCAGACAAAGAAGTTGCTGTGTATTCAAAAGAAAGTATTTTATTTGGAGTTAATTCCATAGATTTTTCAGTCAGTGGTGAGTTTTATTTAATGTTAGTAGTAAATGTATCTTTTATTAAAAAGCTCCACTATGTTTAATAATATATTAAAAATGCTTAAAATAATTTATTAAGTAATTTAATAAAATTAATTTTTCATAATTTAAGTAATTAATATAATATTTAAATTATGTATGTTTAGGTAGAATATTATTTGGAGGCTATACAGATTATACAATTAATGCTTGGGATAGTTTAAAATGTGAAAGAGTGAGTTTATTATATGGACATGAAAATAGAGTTACAAGTATAAAACTTTCACCTGATGGAACAGCATTAGCTTCTGCGAGTTGGGATGCTTCTTTACGTGTATGTATATTGACTGTTTTAATAATTCAATAATTTATAACTTTTTTTAGTACAATTCTTATCAAATAGTTTTATCTTAGCTCAATCAAATATTTACCAATGTTTTTAAATTAAGTACTATAAAATAATTATTTTGAAATAACCATATTTTATATTTATATAAATTATTTTTGTATAAACATGTGATTGACTAATGTAAAATATATATTAAATACATTAACTTTTTTTATTATAGGTGTGGGCATAAGTTATGAAAATTCAAAAAATTGAATGTAGATCTAGTCAGTAATGTGTTCCATACAATTATACAAGTTAATGTTGACAAGTAAATAATGATATAATTATAGAATAGTTAAATATATATAAAAATTAATTATTATTGTATGTTGTATATTATATTGTTTTAAATATTAAAAATTATTCTATTTGGAATTTAAAAAAATATATACCAAACATTGAGTTTTATTCATCGTCTTCTTCATTAAGCTTATAAAACTGAACTAGCACATCAACATCTACAGGAACATAGAGTACATCAGCATCACGTTTCCATTTTACTATTTCATGATCAACAAATTCAGTTAATTGACTTCTCAAAGCAAGATCTGTACTCACTAGAAACCGTTGACGACACCAATGGTACAAGGTTGAAAATGGAACTCCTAGATTAAATATTAAGCACATATAAATTATTTTATAACTAATGTAACAAAAAAATTATTTACCTCCATATCTTTTATCATTTTTATTTTCAATACGATCTTTAATTAGTAATAGTAAGATACTTTTAGCATTGGATGTGAGCGATTTAAAAACATTATTCAAGCCTGAAAATGAATGTTGTGTTCCAATGTTTTTTACCATTAAAGATTGTATAAAATTAGTTTCAACTGTAAATGGTAGAAAATTGGTACAGTCCATCCAAATAAAATTGTAATCCCCAAGTTTTGTATTATCAAACACTAAAACAATATTTTAAAATTTTATACGTGCCATAAAGATTAAGTAAAATCTAAATTTCAAACCGATGACACTAACTTAAAGCAGAATTTACTTTATCCATGGATGCTATTAGATGTACTTTTTTTAGTGAACTAATCCTTGAAAGTACATGCTGTGCTTTGTGATTTTGCAATTCAACTCCATCCAAATTGTTTATAAGAATAAAAATATGTTCAGAAGTTTTTAATTTTAGTTTTTCTTCAATTTGCTGAATTGCAAGTTCAGTACTTCCTGGATGACTATCTAATTCTAATAAATCAATAGTTATAGATTCAAGTATCTATAAAATATCAAACAAGATATTAAAACTCAGAGGTGTTATTAATGAATGAACGTATCATAAACTTAAATATGATTAATACTTCTTTCATTGTAAGTCCAGGAAAAAATCCATTAATCACTAACACAGACTCTTCTGCCAACATAGATGTTCTAAATTCATTAATGATTTGTCTTTTGGAACCAAGCCCATAAAGAAGTATATTAAACCCTTCCCTAAAAACCAAATTACTCTATAATATAGTATAACAAAACAATTTTAAAACAAAGGATAATAGTAATTAATTACCTTAGCAAATACAACCAGTATGGAAAATTTGATATAATGTCTTTGTACATTTTCTTTATATTTTTATCATGTTTAGTATAAGAATTTCCTGATAGTTGATCAACCTGTTCTTTGTCTAAAATAGGGTTTTTCAATAATTTCAATGTATTGTCTGATGTCTTGGACTTTTTCACAGATTTAGCAGACTTGGATAAAAAATATTCATCTGATTTATAAATCTAGAAAATATAAAATTAAAATACAAATGTGTAAATAGAATTTACAAAAAATAAAAATACTTACAAAAGGAACTTCCTTCTTTCTCATAGATCTTCTTAAAGAAATATGTGTATTTTCTGGCTGTACAGTTTTAGGACTTTTATAAATACTAGAGTCACTGTCAGTTTCATCACTAATACTATAATCTGAATCATTAAATTCATTAAGTTGTTCAAATTTTTGATGTACTATTCCTGAAAAAGGATTTAATATTCTGTAGTGTATTTTTTAGTGAATGTACAATTATTAAATTAAGTATTAACCTTTTGCAATACGTTTTCGAACAGTTCTTGGTGTTTTTGGTGATACATGTTCAGAACTATTTGTAGTATGTAACTTTTTTAATTTTTTAGGGGTTTCATGATCTGAAGTGTCATCGGTTACTCTTAGAGAGGCTGGTAACAATAAATAATTCATTATTATTTATTATTAATGTATATAATGTATAAAAAAAAAATCAGTTGGCTGTTAAACATGATTAAATATTTTACTTATTACCAATGTCTGATACTTCATTTTTGACTTTAGATGTAGTAGATTTAGATGTTCTAGTTAATTTTTTGTGAAAATTTTTTGATTTAATTTCATTTTCATCACCAGAGAAAACTAAAACAAAAATAACAACTTTTATGTTTTGATATGTGTATATTATAGAAACTTAAAATTGATTGAAAATGTTAATTTATAAGAGATAAAATTGATGTTTTTAAATAAAAAAATCTTGTCACTTGAATACAAAATTTTTCTTTAGTTTATTTACTGTAAATTAAAAAAAATAACAATAATAGTGTTTTCATAAATATTTTTTGTCAATGATTGAAGTTTAAATTTTGGCAAATTTGGATATTCTTACATAAAATACACATTTTTTTTTATCCTAGACCAATTTTTCTTATTTAATAATTATTTAAAATAATATTAACAGAAGAAACTTGATACATTTTACTGTCACTTAAAACTTCAATTATCATTTCTTAGTTACAACTAAAGTTTTAAAATACTTATTATACCTGCACTTTATAGGTAAAAATTTGTTCAGTATTATTGTATTTCAATAATATTTTATATATTTTGTATTATTTTTACACTCTATCAAAATGATTGAAAATGTAATACATGGTTCCTTAAGTTGTTATTAGATTATTACAAGAACAAAAAAAATTTCAAAAATACATTCCGATAATTTTTTTTATTTTTCTAATGAAGATAATGTTTTAATTAACTTAATTATATATTATTTTATTTTTAATGAATAAAAAGATAATCTAAAGGAAAATGAAACATTTTATCATTGTACAATATAATTTTTGAAAATAGTAGATTAATTTCAAACTATACTATGAACCTATTCATACATGTATTGTCTTATAATTTATCAGATAATTACAGTTTATTGTATGCAATTCATTTTTGGCAATAATTAATTACTACTACTATGAAATAATTTTATTTTTAATTACAATAACTTGGAAATATAGACTGATGGATCATTAATACTCAGAATTGTTTTTTAATACACAATGATTAAAATTTAACATATCTGTAAGCGACCTATTCAAAAATTTGGTATACTACACATAATACCAAATGTAATATATTTAATATAATTATTATAATATTATTTTGTTTGGAAATATATTTAAATACTCCAATAAATTACAAGAAGGGTATTTTTATGGAATTGAAAACTAGTATAATAATACACAAGCGCCCTAATATTAATGTAATGATTTACCTTGAGGATGAATATTATACATTATTTGATCATCTTTATTATAATCTTGGTGAGTTTTATCATGTTGCGTAATTGTATTTTTTTTGTTAGATATTTGCATTTTATTTTGTTTGGAATGAAAACTAAACATACGTTCACCTGGCACATCTCCATCTTCAAATAATGCTGTAAACAATAATATTATATAATACTTGATGGCTATTGGTTAGTAGGTATTACTTTTTAAACAAAGATGAATTTAGATATATTGTGAGGATCCCACAAAATAAATAAGACAATGTATTAATTGATCACTTAAAAATTCTTGCATTTTGTTAAATTTATCAATAATAAGCAACAATTATAGTCTAAACTAAGAATTTGTGTACTTTTAATTTTGTGCTAGGTTTGTATATAATAATGGTTGATATTAGCTATAGGCGTATAGACTTCTGGGTCAGGTATGGCTAAATTCAATTTAATCATCCACTTACTCCTTCCTATCACAGTCATACAAGAAAAAATTATGCCTATGGCCAACTAATATATCTATGATTTTGATTTATTATTTTATCAATTTTCTACAGCTATAATACCTTATTACTTTCTTAGGTATCAAATACCCA
Source organism: Melanaphis sacchari (assembly GCF_002803265.2). Lineage (NCBI taxonomy): Eukaryota > Metazoa > Arthropoda > Insecta > Hemiptera > Aphididae > Melanaphis > Melanaphis sacchari. The sequence goes on from NW_020271477.1 coordinate 670,234, forward strand.
CCCATATATAAAAAAAAGGTCTGAGTAGGGCTAAAGTCCAATCATCTTTAATTGCGCGCATCTAATGATATTAGCAATCAAATAATTTTAATGGAAAATTTGTCATTGCCAGCATGTTACTACAACTTTTGTTCTTAATCCTAGCTTACATAATATAATGTACATTTAGTAAATAAATTTAATAATATTATTATGAGTACCAATGCACAGCAATTGTGGACAGCACAAAAGCTTTTACTATCTATATTAATTCTAATATATTTGAATGCATATTGTATACCATGATAATAAAACAAAAAACAGCTATTCTTTTTTTGAAAAAAAACTAAATTTTAAATAAAAATAGTCCCATGTTATGCAAATTTTTTAATAAGTAAATTAAATTAAAGACACTTTTTTTATATTTATTATTAATTAAAATATTGTGAAACTCCTGGCCTAACTCTAAATCTAACTTTATTACTAAGTATTACCTTTTGGTTTAAGTGATACACTTGATTCATTTTCGTTGAACTCTTCATCATAAAAAGTCTCATCTAATATTTGATTTGTTTTTTTACCTAAAATATACGAAAAAAAATTAGATGTTTTATACCAAGTTAAAACTATTTTACCATTTTATAGAATAAAAAATTTTCATTTCAATTAACAAAAATAAATTTATTATACTAAAAAGATTTATTCTGTATAAAAATAAAAATTGCCATATTTTTAGTTCTATCAATATAGTTTTTTAAAATAAAGATATAATAAAATTTTATTTATCATTATGTTTCAAATGATTCAATAAATATTTAATAACATTTATGTGAAAGTTAAATAAATATTGATATCAAAACAAAAACAAATAGAAAAAATGGCCAAGTTAAATTGAAGTATTATTTTTTTATTTGGTACATTAAGGTATACCACTAAATTTGATACACATCTTTTCAATTTAAAGAAGATGAATACCCATAAATGTACTATTAATATCCATACTAATAAGCATCATTATAATTTACTTACATTTAATTGGAACTCCAGAGGTAACTTCAATAGATTTCTGTTTTTTGGTTGAATGATTTTCTACAAATAGTTTTTGTTTTATATTATTAATTTTATGAAAACAGTCATAATTGCATTTTAATAAGAGGGTTATTTTTAATTTGTTCTTTGTAGATAGATACTTACTTTGCTGTGTTACATCTATTATTAAATTTTGAACTGCTTGATCATTAATGAACTCCACTAAAATTTCATTTTTATCATTACTTAGTGAATCCATAGTAATGCTCTAGTATTTACAATCTCATACTTCAAAAATATCAATAAAAAAAAAAAAAAAAACCATTGAAGTTTATATATTTCAAATAAATTAAGTCTTTAATAGACTTTAGTTTTTAATTTATTTGCTATCTATAGTTGTTAAAACTAAATTCAGGCTTAAGGATTACAGAGTTTCAACAAGGCAACAATACAGTCAACAGTGTTAATAGATCACTATTTCTGTCATAAAAAACTTAAATAATAAATAATAATAAACAGTTTACTATTTACACTCTACTATTCTATATTTATAGTATCAGTTGATAGTTTCCAAATTCTAATTTCTAATTGGTATATTATATAAACTTGGTTCGTACTGTTCGTAGGAAAATGAAAATATTTCCCTCGGTTTTTGACTGGATATCATTCTAACCTCAAAACTTAGCAAAATGTTATTTATTTTATATCCAAATAAATTTTCATCCAATTTAATGTTATTAAACAATAAAATATTATGAAAATTAATAATTTTAAATTGTGTGCTTAATAAAAGCTATGAAAATTATAAAATATAATTATTTTTGTTAAAAATTTAAATATTTAACTATAACTTCTTTGACAAGCATTTCTTTTGAATTGATTGATAAGACGTTACCTTATTATCATTCAAATAATATAATTTGTCTATTATATACTTTCATACTTCTGTGTTAAGTCTTCAAGTTTCAATTATTGCAATTCGTGTATGCGTAAACAATTAATACTGAATAATGTTAGAACTCTCAATGTTTTTTATACCTCGTAAAATAATAAAAAAATAATCAAGACAATGATTTAAAATGTATTAATAATCATATTATACAATGGCAAGTATAAAGACTGAGGTAACCATGTCGGACAACGGAGATGATGACCAGTGGTTGTATGGGGACTCAAATTCAAATTTAGACCCTGTCGGTACATTAGTCGAAGATATTAAACCAACTGAACCAGCTGGTATTTTAGAAGATGATGAGGTACTGTTTGAGAATAATTAGTTAGAAAATATTTTTTTAAATTGTTCTTTACTTTTAGGAAGCACGACTTATGGAGTTTTTGGCAAACCCTGGACCAGGTAACATTTTAAAATTAATATCTAGATTTAGTAATTTTAGTTTTAGACTTTATATTAATCTTTTTCAAAATTAATTATAATTAAAAACAATAAAACATTTTTTTTTCATTTTATAATATAGTTAATTATATTAATGTATAAGACAGGTAACTTCAATTCACTTGTTTAAAAATGTTTACGGCTAGCATGTACATTTACTAATTACTTACCTTTTTAAGCTAGAATTTTTTTGATAATAGGTTTTATTAGGATTTTATTTTACTATGAATTTAACTTGTTACTTTATTTTAACTTTATTTTTTTATAAGTTAAAGACTTTTTTGTTCAACATCTATAATTTTAAATCATAAATTAATGATATATATTTTGTTTATGCAAAATGTAGGCACATAAAATAAACTGTTTAATTTATATTTACTTTTTGGTTATTTTATTAAAGGAAGTATAGAAGTTCCACCTACTGTAAAAGAATTAGTTAATGAAGATCCCAATCGACCTCGAAGTCCAGAAATATTTTTGGGTGGAACAGGAATCAAAGCTGAAGCACTAGTTAAACCTTCAGAAGATTTATTTGAAACTAACCTGTCAGAAATTGCAACTGAAGTAGGCATTAATGTTCCTGAAAAAGTAGCTGAAGAAAATAATGAAGATAAACAAATATCATCTGAAGATAGTGAAGAAGATAGTGATGATGACATTGTTGTGGCAGCTGGAAATTTTACATTGTCTTCTATGGAAAATAATATGGTGTCACTTTCACAACAAAATAATGCAAGCCCATCAACTGCTGGAATAAATTTGAAACGAAATAATTTATTAACATTAACAAATATTCCTGGAATGTCATCTGGAAATAAAGTAAGCAAAATAAATTGATTTTAATATATTCATATAATAACATAAATATCAATATTTTAGAATATTTTTATTGAATAATAAAGTTGGTATTAAAAAATATTTATTTAATTATAGATCAATCTTTTTTATTAGAGAATAAATATTTTTTTAATTTGGTGATATAAATAACATTTAGTCAAAAACACATCAAACCATTGCTTTTTAAATATACTAATATATAATAATATAGTGAATCAAAAAATAAAAATTTCTAGTCATTTATGTTAATAACTAAAATGTTATATCTTATCTTTTAATATGTTTATTGTTATACTAAAATAGTATGTTTTGATAATATTATAATATAATGTAAATTGTAATTTTAGAAAACCTTTGTATGCTGCTAAAACAACTGTTTTGAATTAAAATAATATAATAAATAAGAATTTTGGTAATTTGAGAATAATATGCTATCAGACTTTTTATAAGTCATTGGAATAATCAATTATTATAATTTTTTGGTTACTGCATGATTATCAATATCTTAGACACAAAAACCATATTTATATATTTTTCTTAAAAATTAGATAGTTTATTAATTTTTAGATAAGGGTCATAACTTATTAATAAGCCTTCTTAAAAAAATTGTAAGTTGAGATTGAAGGCTAGATAATAGTTTAGTAAACTTTTATTATACAAACAATGAAAAACACTTAATTTATATTGCTAATTATGTGAAATTATTTTAAAATAATAAATATAATTGTTATTAGGTATTCTAAAAATATGTTTTATTATTGTATTTACGTATTAGCATCAAGGAAAATTTAATGTTGAAGATTTTGAAGGTATGGGCACCATAAATGGTGTTCCTGCTCATGAGTATTCTATTGAAACTACTGAAGAAAAACCATGGTTAAAACCTGGTGCAGATATCACAGGTAAAATATTATTAATTATGTAAGTGTATACTGTATTACACTAATATTTGTTTATAAGTTAAAGTCAGGTCATAACTAAGTATTTATTTTTTAGATTATTTTAATTATGGATTTAACGAAAACACGTGGTTGGCATATTGTGAACGTCAAAGGAAAATGCGGTGTAATGAATCATTAGTTGGAATGTCGACATTAGCTATGCATAATCAACAAGTTTCTATAAGTACTACAAATAATAATATGATTCCAACTTTGGATGTTAAATCTAGTGCTAAATTTCAAGCACCAAATAATCCTCCAAAAGAAAACACTATTGAGGTATGTAGTATACAGTGTCATACAATGATTTCCATGTTCCCTAATTTAATAAGTATATTTTTGTTAGATACTTGTTTATTAATGCATTTAATAATTGTGCAAAACTTATATTTATTTAATTTTAATAACATATATTTAGGTTATGACTGCTGAGAGGAGAGAATATAGTCGTAAACATTTTTCAACTCCTGATTTAACAGTACCCCCTCCAATAATTCCTACAAATTTTGATGTACCTCCACCAATGATTCAAAATTCTATAAATTCTATACCACCTCCTGGGTAAGTATAAATTTATAAAATAATCTAATAAGTATTAATTAATATAATATTTTTGAATACATAATTTAGATTTGGTCCTCCGCCAATTAATGTGCCTTATGAACCAGAATACTATCCTCATGAACCAGATCCATACTATAATGCTTTTGAACCTACTCAAGATATGCAATGGAATCAAGTAACTAAATACTTGTACTACATTTTATTTAAACTATTTCAATTGTGTGTTTAACCAACAGAAATGAACATATTTATATGTAATTACATTAGTATGCACAGACTCAGGTTTTAGAGGCAGTATAAGAATAATCCAGCCCATAATATCACTTTAATTTTAGATATTAAAATTAAAAATGTATTGATTAGTTGTGATAAAGATAAATTGATGATAATATAGAGACTATTCTAATAACTTTTATATTCTGTGATAATAATTTAAATTTAAAATTATTTTTTCGATAAGGTGTATATTGGGTTGTATTATACACCTATAATTCTATAATTATTAATAATTGTTTTTGACTATATATTTATTGTACATAATTTGTAGAAATATAACAATTTGGAGATAAAATTGACTTTGGCCCATAATTAAATACTTAATGGCCGTGATAACCATAAGATAAGTTTGTGGACATTATATGCTGCCTCCATGTGCACTGCTATATAATGTGTATACTGTATAAGCTAGCTATTTTTAACCTGTGATCCACGACCTTCTAGAAGTCCACGACAACCTTAACACATAATATACGTCATTATGTGAAATGAATGCATTATTACAATATTGTTGGATTCTTATTTTATTTTTATTTTCATGTATAATATATCTTATTATATAAAAAGATTATTGTTTTATCTAATTTATATTAATTTTTTTATGAAAAATTAAGTGTAATAAAAATTATTATAAATTTATAATAACATAAGATGTTTTGTGAAAAAAAAAAAGTTATTTGAAAAAAATTGGTAAGGGGGTCTGCAATTTCTAAAAACCTTTGATCAGAGGTCCATAATCTATAAAAATTTAAGAATCACTAGTATAAGCTATAAAGTTAGAATCTTTTAGACAATAATTGCTGTCATTTTTTCTTTTTAGTGATATTATTTGATTGATATTTGTTTTATATTATATAAAATCTTATTCATAATCTCTGGTTATAAATTTTCTTTATGGTATAATTACTATAATTATATAAATATGATTAAAATTGGCTATGTTTTATTAAAACTGTTTTTTTTTTTTTTACCAATTAGAACTGGACTCCAAACGTAAAAAGTATAGAGAACATTCCAACTCTGTCAAATGGAGATTCATACAATAAAGCAAGACCATTTATTTAATTTTTATTGTTGTGAATTTATAGTTTAATACAGTGTTTTTATAGGAATTGGTAAGAGATAAAGAATATTATGCATCACGTGTTAAAAAAGAACCAGAAGAAAGAACTTATGAAAGAGATCGTGAGAGTCGCAATCGATACCGTGAAAGAGAGAGGGAGAGAGATCGTGAACGTGATAGAGACAGAGACAGGGAACGCAGCAGACATAGAGAAAGGTTAGTATTTTACTGTTTATAATATTACTAATAATAACATAGATATTAAGAGGACACTGCACTCGCATGTGTTTTTCCGTTTTACGATAAGTAAATTCTCGTTCACCAGTTCCATTAGTAAACTTTTAGTTTTGATATTAGAATGAATTGAAATTATCAAACTTTTAGGTAAGAACATTATCTGTGTTCTCTTGTTTGTTTTTTATGATATTTTAATTTTATATTTTTCATGTTCGTAACTCACTTAAAAATTAAAATATCGTAAAAAACCAACGAGAGAATACAGATATCAAAACTAAAAGTATACTGTTGAAACTAGTAAATGAAAATTTACTATATTGTATGTGTGAAGGACGGAGGTTAGGTTTATTTTATTATTTTTAATTGTCTAATATATTTTTAGTGATGGTGTTGAAAGTCCAGAAACAAGTTACAAAGAAGAGAGAGAATACAAACACAAGTAATTAAAATTATATTATTTTATTAGTTTAAATTAGGTTTTCCTCAAGCTTAGGACAAGTATATAAAAATAAAAATGTTTTTATCAGGTCTCATCGTCATCGCTCTCGAAGTCGTAGTCATGAAAAACGTTCTAGGAAACACAAGTCTCGTAGTAGAAGTGGATCTAGACATCGTCATAAAAAGAAGAAAAAGAAGTCTGAGAAGAACAAGGAAGATGATAACAGTGAATAATTTTCTGTTATCATGATGTAAATTTAAACAATTTTTTTTAATCATTATTAATATTATTTACTCTTCATTTCATTGAGTTGTTAATGGTAAATGGTAATTTGAGGATTATTACAACTAATTCTGTATTGAACTAATGTTACATGAAGTACACATTTTATTTACAAATTGAATTGATAATTTCACCTTTGATTATTATTATTATTATAATTATAATAAGTAAACGCTACTACTAAACAATAAAACTTACGTTGTTATGTTAAAAATTAAAATTATACATTTCATTTTTTTTTATGTAAAACTGTTTATTTAACATGAAGAATTAATTAAAATAAATTTAAAATATACATATTAGTATATTATATATTTCATTACTAAATATTGTCATTTAATTTTCTGATTAATAAATAATGGCAATATTCCAAACTTCAAACAATGTTAATTTAATATAAATTAGCAACTTATTTTGCTCAATTATGTTAAATAAAAGACTAAAATCCATGAAATGTTTACTTTTATTTTACTACTTATTATTTGACAGAAGGTTAACCTAACCTTAACTACTAAATAAGAATAAGTATAGTTGTCAAAATACATAAAATTAAAAGTAAACTTTTTGTGAATTTTTTTTTTTTAATATTTTATTATCTAGTATATTCTAATGTTACTGAGGTATAAGAAAAAAGCACAACAATAATTTTAGTAACATTTTTTTTTTTTATATATTAGGTTTAATCAAAAATTAAAAATATAGGTTTTTTATAATGTAAATATGTCCTAATGACCACCGCCAATTTTTAACTTGGGTAAAAACGCCACTGCAATAAATGCAACTGAAAAAAAAATAATAATAGTTTCTCTTAAACTTATTACTATTACTGTTCCACTGTCTGTCTACTGTATAGTTTACAATATATATTT
>NW_020271478.1:0-2738 GCF_002803265.2 Melanaphis sacchari
ATTATCAAACATAATCTTAATCCTAAACCGGACAAACCGCCTGATATCCTGTCTTCTATAGACCAATATCTTCCTCCCCACATTCGCAAAATTTTGAAAAATACTTAAAAGGCTATATTTCCACTATCAGACACCAACATCATCCTAAACCACCACTTGATTCAGGTCTGGGCACCTACCCATCCATCAGCTCTACCCGCACTGTCAGACTAATTCTACCAGTATGAATCTAAACTTTATTAGGCAGTTGTACTCCTGACGTGGCACAGCTCGATTGCTGTGTGGTACTTAGCGACTTTCTTCAAACTCAAAATTCTCCCTGCCCTATATACTACCTACTTTTAAAATCATACCGAAAATGCACCTTCTGTTCGCATTAATAACAGCTACTGTCAAACTTCCAAATAAAGGCTGGTGTCCTCAAGGAAGTACGACATTGCTCCCTTTCAGTACTTATATTCGCCCAACACATTCCGACCTCTTCCTCATACATCACTGGGTACATATGCTGACGACACGATAATCCTGGCTTCAACCATGACCCCAGGTAGTATCTCTCCGCTTCAAAATCACCTCAACTCATCCAACGAACGATGGTCAAACTGCTGAAGATCAAAATTAACGACGCAAACTTATCCTTTATCACCTTCTCTTAGACCAGGCGACTGCCCTCCGTATCGTTTAATAATGTTCAAATCCAGTCACCCGACAATAAGATACCTAGGTTTGATCTTTGACAGGCGCCTCACATGGGCCCAACACCTTAAAATAAAAGAAAACAATCAACTCCAGACTTCATTTACTCCGCCTAATTTCTTAGATCCAAGACTTTTAAAATAAACTATTAATATACAACCATCATCAGACCTGTTTGGTCCTATGGCATCCAGATTTGGGGCTTCTGCAAACCCCACACGAGTCAATCCAGGCATTCCAGTCTATAATGTAATGCGCAATCTGTTACTTCCATGGTTCATCTCAAGTAATAATCTCCACAAGACCAAATATCCTCGCTCTCTCAATAACAATTCACTGTCTCCTTTCATTCCAAGTTAAACAACATTTACAATCCATTAATAAAACCATATCCTCTCTAACAGTCAGTAACCTACAGAGACGTTTAAAACGCCTCCAGCCTAGAGACCTTTACATTTAATCTGTCGGGTGGCACTACTGAGTGCCCTCCCCCATCTGTTAATCACGCCATTATGTAAATACTTTATCAATATTACTTATTGTACAAAATTGCTGTATAGATTGTAATTATATTTTATAAAATAAAAAGAAAAAAAAGGTAAAAAAAAGTTATATTTTAAATTTACAATTTTTAAATAAAATAAACTTCATAAAGGAAATCAACATTTAGAAATATTTAAAGAAAATTGATATATGTAAAATTAAAAACAATTTCCAAATGTTGATTTTCTTTGTGAAGTTCTAGAAACAAATTCTTTGGCAATTAACTTTAAATCAAGCTTTGATGTCATAGACTTATGAAAGTGAAGAACCATCAAATGAGTTAATCTCTTTTGGGTCATTGTGGACCTCAAATATGTTTTCAGTCTTCTTAATGAGCTAAAAGAGCGTTCAGCCGTCGCTGCAGATGCTGGTATTGTTAAAATTAGTTTAATAAGTTTGGTGACTTCAGAAAACAAAGAATCATTTACATTTAAATATTCATTTTTCAAAATATTAATAATACCTGGAATATTAGTGGTAGATACTATAGATGGTAACATAATAAGTTGAGCATGAAGCTTATTTACATCAAAATCTTTATTCATAATAGTTAAACAATTTTTAAGTTCTTCGTGAGTTTTTGTTTTTTGATCTACAATTATATTTTCTAATTTAACCAAGTTGTTTAGGCCTTGTTGATTAAAACGTCTATCAATTTCATTTGTTAAATAGTCAATTATTTCAAACATATCTTTCTTCAATTCACATGATAGTGATAATTTTGTAGAAGAGTAATTTGTGTATTGAAGTCGTTTTGGTGTTTTTTGGATGCGCCTAGTATCGTCAAGTGGTTCTAATACACATAATTCAGCATGTAAATTTATGGTATTTAATATCTTGTCAAAATTTTCATTAGTTCTGAATGATAGTAATGTTTTCTTCAATATATCAGCAGCTTTAATAGTATTAGATGCACAAAATTTAGGATTTTGTAACATTTTAGCTAATTGTTCTACAGGACCAAAGATGTGTATTGCAATAGTAAAAAAAAACATTGTTTTCAATTTTGTAAATTTTTTCACATATCCCCTTAGTGTTGATTTTCTATCATCTCCTATACAAACACTCCCTGAAAGCATTTCATCTAATGTCTTTTGAACTCTACTATAGTTATCCAAAAACCTTGTTAAACTTTTAACTCTTACAGACCATCTAGTTGGACAAAATGGAAGTAGGTTTTGTTTTATACTATCAAATTCAGAGAAATGGTAACACGGCTCTAATACTATATTTTCATAAATACTTTTTCTCTTAGCAGATTCAAGAATAGCATTTAACACATCTCTGACCATAACAAAGATATCACACATGGCAATATTTTTTCGTGCTACTTCTTGTAATGCTAAATTCAATAAATGATTACTACAATGCTGCCGTGCTAAGCGAAAAGCAGTATCTCCAATATTTAACATTTGAAATTAAGAAAATAAACAGTAAGTCCATAATTTTTGTGAAACTAGAAGCAAAAATACAGTAAATCCCAATAAGTAGCAAATAAG
>NW_020271478.1:2808-10059 GCF_002803265.2 Melanaphis sacchari
AATTTATATTAGCGTCCGTACTTTCAACGAGAATGGTTATAGGCCCGATATAATCTGGCGCAAACGACTTTTGTAATAAGTTGATATGTTTATAAGTGTTGGACATATCGTTGTTGGTAGGGAGGGTAGATTGAATAGTAGTAGCATTGAGTGGAGAAGACGTAGAACCAGTATCAAACTCATTAGTACGATCATTAACGATCACATCCATATCGATAGTCGTAGACCCAGGCGTAATTACGGTTTGTGTAGATAAAGAGCTATAATTAAATGCGGAGCTAGATATATCTAGAGTCGGCGGGTTGTCAATAATTTGTTGTAGACATGGTGAAACTGGACAAGAAGAATTTTTGATTGGCTTACCATTTTCGCCGACTACCTGGTAACCGGGGCCAGCAGTGTTTTTGACTTGTTGATTTTTAAGCTTGTTTGAAGTCTGATTTTGGCCGGCACGATTTGTGCCGCCCGATGACGACGGCATAATTAACGCACAACTAAAATAAGAGCGATAATACGCAGCGAGATAATATAGGTAGTACGACACGAAGAAAACACGTCTGAACGCTAAGGTTAGGTTGAGCCATTGCTTCGGTCAAAATATTTATTTGTGATCCGTTATCAAGTAATGCCCTGCATACAACTAGTTCGCCACACGCATTCAATATATGTACTTCCGCAGTCGCTAATAGCACTTCAGCGCGCGTTTGAACATGGGCGGCGTGACTAACCACCAATTCTGCATTAGACACATTTGACATGGATGGGTTTTGTATAACTTGTTGTGTATCTCCATGCAACAACGTATTTTGCGCTTTATCACATTTGGAGCATACCCTTTTCGACTTGCACAGCTGTACATCTGTATGACCAATACCAAGGCAATTTCTACATAAGTTTAGTTCATCGACCTTTATTGCCCTATCATTTGCTTTGAGTGCAATAAACTTTTGACACTTGTAAATGGGATGTGATTGCTTACACAAAAAACAAGCTAAACGATTGGTAGCAACAAATGCGCTAACTTTTTTATTGTTTTTAAATTGCACATTTTTATCATTTGGATTGCGATAATTTTGCTTAGACTGCGTATAATGCGATGTATTTAATTTATTCGATAAATTTTTTGAGGTATCAATCGCCTCTAATATTTGACACCGTTCATTTAAAAATGTTATCAATTCTGTTTTTGCGGGTAACGTATTCTTGGCCGCTATAGACTCCCAATTACGTATTGTATTATAATTTAACTTGACTAAAATCACATGTTATAATTGTAACAAAACTCAATTGCTTACTTTATTTCTCTTTAATTGTATTTACGTAACACAATTGTTTTCATTATTTTAACAATACACATATAATATTATACTCAGAGAGTGTACAGTGAAATTAGTGTATAGGGATATAACATATAAGGGTGGGAATCGTCGGACATGTAACTCACGATTTATAACCGGCGATGACGACTTATTGGTCCGTGACGACGATGGGTTGCTCTTCTGCGTAGTGAATGACAACGGATGGCTCCTTGGCGTAGTGAATGACAACGGATGGCTCTTCGGCGTGATCCGTGACGACGTGGGATACGGAGGGACGACTAGGTATAGCCGTGCATAGCCTGTAGCACCTCGTTTTTACCGGTGTTTTGACTACCGGCCGGCTCGTGCAGGCTATGGGATCGCTGTTTAATTGTTAAGTAAATAGTGTCCGTATATAACGGTGGGTTAATACAGTCCGGATCACTATTATACTGCACTCAGCAAGGGGGAAAGAGTCGATTTTTGGTATCGGTTGACTCAGTTTTATGTGGTTGCTTGCTCTCATATCATCTGTAGGATCGCTATTCCAGTGTTCCCAGGTTCGATAATTCCCAGAGATATCAGGCATATTCAGTGATAGGAAAATTATAAATTTGCATATGGTGATTTTGCATGGGTGAATGGTTTGATTTTAATTTTCCGGGTTTCACAGGGAATACAGTTTTTAAGACGGGCGCTCAACCACGCTATCTGTATAGCAGTTAGGTATTGCGTTGTGTCGGGAATGTGTGCGCGCGCGCGACGGTATCATAAATGATTAGTTGGGGAACGAGCCACAGGAGTGTGTCACTTGCACCTGGCATTCCGTTTTGTCTCGTTACATATTAGTGCACCCCAGGCATCTGGATCATGACCCAACGCTTTTAAAGCTTGCATATTCATATTTAAGTCAGCTGTAAACTTCCTTAAACAAACACTTGACTCTTTTTGCATAGGTTCTAATTCATATATATTTCTTGTATAAGATTGTATGAGAATACGCTTATTATCGTATAGTTCTACGACAGTATTCCAAGCAACTGAGTAATTATCACCTGTAGTTGCTAAATTTTGTATCAGAGCTAACGCGTCCTCACACAATTACATTCTTAAATATACGAATTTTTGCACACCCACTATAGTTGGATTTAAATGTACCATGGACAAAAATAAGTCTTTAAACGTAGACCACTCTTCAAATTTTCCCGAAAACGAAGGTAATTCTAACGGCTTTATTCTTATCACTGAGCCACCTACTTGTGCATTACTATCTGGCATACTCAGTTTATTTATGCCATTAACTAAGTTTGAACTTTGTACCATAGTCTCTGCCTTTGAACCATATCAAAATATAAATTTACGAACGTATCTCTATAGTCCAATTTCTCATTAGTGATATCTATTGCTTTGATATTATTTTGAACTATATCAAACTCAGTCCAAAGTTCCTTAATTTTCTTTAGACGTATTCCATCGTATTTTCTAGACGTTATCTGCATGATATTGTTATCTACATCTACATTATTGATATATGTTTGGAATTTGGTCAGTTGTGTTTTTAATTGACCTCGCCTCATTATATAGACGGCCAATTCGTTCGACTGACCACTCTGCATTATTATACTTTTTTTTTTTTAAGAGAATGTGCCAAAAGAAAATTTAGTGGAAAATAATGCCCTTATTTTCTAATAAATAATTTTAGCTCACTCACCTTTGGGTTGTATATTGAATGTACAGCCAATGCATACTACAGCATATAACACTTAAATAAAAATGTTACCCTAATATAATCCAATATTAGTTAATTAATAAAGGCACAATCTGACTATTTTTCTTTTTTTTTTTTTTGATCGTTCCATTTGACTATATTACCACTGCACGGTCACTGTATCCGCGGGGACATATAATTATATAACATAGTATAATCGACAATACAAAATAATTACCTCGAAGGTATAATACGTAATATGTATATTAAATAAATAAATAATAATTTATTTATATAATTATATTTAACAATATATCTCGTAGCCCATAAAATTACTTATAATTTATAAGTACCTACCTATCTTATAACAATGTATATAATCTATTATGATACCACGCCATCACGGTCAATGGGTTACCTCGTCACCAAATATAAATCATAAATACTTACCTACGACTTACCTATGTTGAATGCTAATATTAAGATAAATCTTCTATTTCACTATGCATTAATCGATATATTAATAAATACGAATACCTAATTAATTAAATTCTAAACAATGGTTTAACAGTGATAATTTAGATTCCATTTAGAATATTCATTTTTATTACCTAGAAAATAATAGGTTATCCAAATTTTTTTTTTTTTATATTGAAAATTAAAAACGTTTTTATAAAAACGTGTTTATTAAAAACGAAAATTAAACCTATAATAGTTTCATAATTCTTATTACATTAATACATAATATTAAGTCGTAAACATAAATCGTACATACTAAATATTATGTTGTTATTTTTTCTTTTCAAAATTGTTGTTTTGTTGGACTTTGTTCATATTATGCACAATTCATTGGCGTAACTAACAGGGGCTTGGGGGGCTTCAGCCCCCCCGAATTGTTGGGTAATTGTATGTGCTTATTATAAACATAAAACATATTAGTATTAACTTTATTTTTGCCTAATACAATAAAAAATAGTATAATTGTATAATCATTAAAGTCAGTTGTAAACACGTAACGTAAACACCATTAGAAATAATAAATAATAATTTAATTAAAAAATATTTGCTATAAAACATTTTAATCTAGCCCTCCCCCCTAACTTAAAGTACTAATTACGCCTATTAAATGCACTCTAAAAAAGACTTCTGCCCAAAGTGTACAAGCAGCGCATGGCTGCTTATGCACAAACGGAAATTAAAGCTGCAAATTCAAGTGTGAGACCATGGGGGTAATAAAATGTTCTTGATTTATATTGAGGAACATATCAAAGTAATTGCAAAGTTCTTAGCGTTGTTCTATATTAATCTTTAATGAAATATCGTGGAGAGATTCTCTTCGTGGCGAAACGATGTGGCGGCGAAAGGGTCTTTGGCGAAACGGTGTAGCGGCGTGAGGGTTTGCGGCGAAATGGCTGCGGCGAATCGGTCGCGGCGAAATATCCGGGTTCGACATAACATCCTCCTTGCCAAAAGATTTAAAAATGGGTAATTGTACTACTGAGTTTCTCTTTAATACCGGTTCCTTTAAATAACGTTGCACCTCTACTATAGCCCGTGAAGTTGATGTTCCAATCGAAGGCTGCATTTGGGAAACACATTTATCGATGACTCCCAAATTAAAAATTTCTTCTCTTCAAGCGTCAATGTATCGGATGGTTGGTTAAAAATCTGTGGTTCATGTTCAATTGATGTAGATTCAGATCAGGATGTCGAAATAATCTTAGCTGTTAGTTCCACTATATTATTCTCTAATGAGTTGAACATGTTTTCGTTGTAAGTGAATGGTAAGTTTTTAAACCGTGGATCAAGAAATGTACATCTTCTTAAGAGGGCGTCACAGTAAAAGTGAAACGTATACAACGCTCAAGAGATGGCGTTGAATTTCATATCGCCGCCGTCGCAGTAGGCCGTAACCACGCCCATTGTGTACGTGACGGGGTCCGCGTGTTGTTATTGCGGGAGAGGTACATTCAGGCTAGTGCGACTCCTATATTCCGATATGTACATTTATCTAATGTG
Source organism: Melanaphis sacchari (assembly GCF_002803265.2). Lineage (NCBI taxonomy): Eukaryota > Metazoa > Arthropoda > Insecta > Hemiptera > Aphididae > Melanaphis > Melanaphis sacchari. Next base: position 7,834 of record NW_020271478.1, read on the forward strand.
CTTAATACAAAAACCGGGAGCGGTGTTAAACAATCTTAATGCGCGTGCGTAACACTTCTATTAATGTTCAAATCATTAACTTCAACTGCCGAATGCCGATTTGCCGGCTCCTCCGCTGCCTTAAACATCACTGATTTTACTGTTTGTAAATTCATCGGTATTAAGCACTGTTTGACCGACTGGTTTTGCTAGAGCCATTTCTGTTTATACTTATTTACTATGTCAACGTCCAACACCTCAATATTAAAAATGTGTCAAGATGTGTTGTTATTGGCTGTAAATCTAAAGGTAATATACCAATATAATATTTTATTCATAACAACCCGTCAGTAGGGGCGTTGGTATTTGTAACACGATTAGGCACGTATGAGCGCTGCGCTCACTTCTCTATTTTACTATTTAAAGTGGTTATTCGAAGTGTAAGGTAAATTCTGGTATGAATAATTAATTGGATCACTATGATTATTTATTATTAAAAACCCAATACATTGGCACCGATCAGTTATAATTATTTATACTGAACCTGATTGACGGGATTTATATTGTAGTACATATTATAGCGTAGCACTCACTTTGTCGGTAATGGCCAGGTTATGATAAAAGTCTATATTTATAGAAAATTCCCAGGTATGATAACATACCCGGCCCTTCGGGAGGCATGGGCATGCCACCGGGCGCGTCCCAGGTTGCGGATAGGGGAATGCCCTGTAGATATACAGGTAGCCGCGAAATAAGCCATACCCTTTGGGATTGGACAAACAAGCGGTCGCGGACAAGCTCACCACCGGGGCACCGATCATTGGTGTCTCGCAGATCCGAAAATGACGGAACAAGGACGGGGCGCAACAAAACCTGGCAAGTCACCTGGCTAACACCATGGAGGCCAGGACGGTAGCGAGTCTACCGACAAGCTACAGGAGGAAGGTTGACATAACCAAACTCAATGAGGCAGAGCTTTTGAGTATGATCAATAGATACATAGCTTACGATGGCATTTGCGGCCCAAAGGCAGAAATGTACACAAAGAGTTAAGGACACGCGTTCAATACAAGCGGACTCAGATGTTTTGGCGTAGCCATCTTGGCGTGGCCACTTTGGCGTGGCCACTTTGGCATAAACTGTTCTGGCGTAAAGACTATTTTGGCGTAGGACTATATTGGCGTATAATTACAATTATATGATATAAAATGTTTGTAGACTACAAAAGCAGACTGATTTGACTGTTGTATGCAATAGCATTTGTCTGTGCGGATTTATTGCGGGTAATCAGTTGTAGGGGTGTCATACTGCAAGTATAATATCCAGTTAGATTGGGTTGTAATCATGACCAGTTGTAATGACAGTAAGCAATAAAATTCGCGGTCGAAAATATACACTCATGATGGGTATATGTACATATTTGATGCATATAATTTTAATAAAACAAAAAATTTTGGAGATGCCGATACAAAATGATTGTTCTTGTCATTCATACATCAATTGAAACGTCTGAGGTAAAAATTATTTTACTATTCGATAATAATATAACGTTATAATAATATGTTTAATTAAATAATTATTAAATTAATAATACGGAGAAAATATTATAGGTGTTAAAGATTTTAAATGATCATTCCCATGAGATTCAGAAGCAGCTTTGATTGAAGCAAATAAAAGCAATTACACATATAAAACAACGAGCTAAAGACACTCTAGAACCAACGTCGAGTATAATCAATGAATGTACTAGTGGGATTTCACAAGCAGCTAAGGTACATAAGTTTTATTTTGGTTAGTTGAATTTTACGGATAATTAACGTGTAGATAATCGACGCTCTACTGTATATAGATTGTATATATAGGTACTGTATATCTGTAATACTGTGGCCGTTGATTGTTATCGTTTTACGATCGCGTGTTATCTACTATGACAATAAACAAAAATAACTACATTTACAATTATATTATGTTGCTATGTCTATTTTTAGGGAGAGTTAGCAGCTGACGGAGCCATAAAAACAATCAGGAGGAGAATACCGTGAAGCTAAACAGCCCCGGATGCACCTAAAGACTTATTGACACTTGTGATACCTGATGTGAATTTAAAACTTATTCACCATCAGGGTATTGTGGAACAATTTTTACTATATGACGACGGCCCAGGTGAAAATAGGATTTTAATATTTGGTCGTTATGGGCTTAGAAATATTAGCTGAATCTACTAGTTGGTATGCAGATGGTACTTTA
>NW_020271479.1:0-5141 GCF_002803265.2 Melanaphis sacchari
GTCGAAGAAGGTGGCCGGCAAGTCGGCGCTGATGGACGGTTACGTGCGCACCGGTTCGATGAAGGGCGACAAGGGGTACAACGAGGACGACGTGTACGGCGACAAGGACGCGGACAGCTACGGGTTCGGCACACAGGTGTCGTACGGCAGCAAGGCGGGCGACGGCGGCAACGGCGCGTACCACGAGTCGACGGCGTACGACGACAACGGCCGGTCCAACCCCAAGTACTCGGCGTGGCACTTCGAGGAGAAGGACGGCAAGCCGACCAAGCGGTACGTGTACGACTCGCTGAACAACGGCAAGAAGAAGAAGTACGACCCGCTGGCCGTCGAGGCCGAGGCGTCCGAGTACGACAGCGTCGAGGCGTACGACGACGGCGACGACGGCACGCACGCCGGTTACGAGGTCGACGACGGCGAACCCGAGTACGGTAACCTGTACGACTCGGGCGACGTGTACAACGACGCCGACACTTACTACTGATCGCGCGTACCTAGCCGGCGCGTAGTCGACGACGACATCCTCCGTCCTCCACTGCCCGGCCGCATTCCTCGCGTCACGCCGTCCGACGACCACCGTCCTCTCGCGGTGTGGTCGCACGACGCGCCCCGTCCGCAGGTCTTTTTCCCCCGTCCCGACAAACACTCTAACGTCGTGTTCACCGCCAACCTCCAGTGTAATGGCATGCACACCGTAATTCTATCAATCCTCGACGACAAACCGGAAATAATAAATGCGGTATACACCTCACCGGCACCGCGCGATACAATATTATTGTAATTCGTCGGTAAAAATCCGTTACGTCACGTGCAAAAGTCAAAAAAATAATAATAAAATCGATGAGCACACTTTTCTCTTTCCCTCTTTTCTCGTCCTCCATCCACTCTCTTACACGAGCATGTCTCGAATTCACTCTCTCATCTGTACACGATGTATGTGCACGGAAACACACTGCAGCAGGTATAATAATAATATAATAATATAATATAAAATAATAATTATCATCGTCCCCTGGTCATAAAACGCCTATCTTAATAATGTATAATGTATTATAGCTTATCCGGTCAAATAGTATTGTTTTAGTTTTATATTGTTATGTCGTTATTATTATTATTATTATTATTATTATTATGGTAATAATAATTTTTGTTATTAATTGTTGTTATTGTTATTTTTCAACCATATTTACTTCACTGTTTTTGTTTTGTTTTGTTGTTTTTTTTTTTTTTTTTTTTTACCTAGGATTATAACTACTATCAGTTGTTTTATTTTTTTACTGCTGAATTGTTTATTATTTTTTATTACTGTTGTTTAAATAAATATTTGTAAAAGAGTATAAGTAGTATATGTGTCTGCGTAAGAGCGAACAAGCAATATTCCTACCCAAAACCTATTATTAATACTATTCTATTACCCAGCTCGCTTCTATATTTTATAATAGTATTATGATTGGCTTTGTTCCGTTGTTGTATTGTGAAAACTTGAAAATTGTTTCAAACGTAATATTAAGAGCAGTTTTTATCAAAAACTTTTGACGACTCGAGTTCGCAAGAGTAACATAATTTTGTTATGATAATAATTTATTCATTTCGCAAGCAGAAGAATATTTGATTACATATTTATAAACGTCGTGTTTATAATCGAGGTATAATAATTAACGTATTAATTAATAATTCACTATAATATGATTTTCCCTGAGACCAAAATACTTATTTAATCAGTAAATGAAGTGCTAAAAGAGTTCTAGAACCAACTCATACACAGGTGTTTCTTAGTAAATACACAATTTATAATTCTTTGTTACTATGACACATTATTAATTAAGTTTTTATTTTTATTTAGATCATATAATTATAGTAGTTTTTTCATTATTATTAATTAATCTTCAATTTTAATCACTTATCTCGTTTGATATAGGTATAATGCACATAATAATATAATTAGCAAATTATTTTCCAAATTAATACAATAATAATAATAATAATAGTAAAATTACCTTTCAATATTTTTATTATACAATATTTCTGGATGGTTTTTTTTTTTTATCTAACTCCTATTATTCGCATGATCGATTCAGGTCTATCATTGACGTTGTGTCGTTTTTCAACTGTTTATTTACCCATAAAATATATATTCATCAAGCTTCAAAAACATTTCTGTCGTTGACTTTATTATAAACGACCGCACAATAATAATATGACTGATAAAACATAAGCACATATCGCTTTATCGCTTTAAACAATGACACATGGCCACGAATGAAATGGCTTAAATACATTCGGATATATGTCCTTTGAATATATAAATTGTTTTATACACATTTTTACTGATCATTGTAGAAGTCTTGAATAACTAAATTTAAAAAAAAAATATATAAATTAAATTGAATTCATTATTAACATAATATTATCAAAACTTTTAAATAATTACTTTTGTACAATAATAATATCAACAAACACGTAATACGAAAGCGGTTTTAAATTGATATTTTTAAAATTTAACCATAGTTAAGGATGTTTAAGTACATTCCCAATATGTACACATAAACATTTACTGATATACGACTATTACATACATATACGTAGTAGTTATTCCGCTATATTAAGTGTAAGAATACTACTTGTAACCCTTATAAAGGATATTATCTTTACGTAAAATCAATAACAAAACTTAAACACACATGATATTACCTATGTAGGTACAAATGAGTTTGCTTCAGATGGTGTGCGTAATACAGAAACATAATATTGTTCACTATTATAATAGACCCTCTTGGGAATCTTACATATTACGGAACGTGAGTTTGACCCAACAACGCAAGTTGAGTTCAGACTAATATGCGAAACAATAACAATTTATAATGTTATATTGTTATATGTTTATTGAAATTATTTTATACGTTGTTTATTTTACATTTTTCGCGTTTGACGAGATTAGAAACGTCTATCAGTAAAATAATATAAACACGAAGAAACTGTAATAATATTTATGCGAGTTGCTGTCTGAGTAAAGAAAAAACGAAATACGAGTATAATAATAATATACAGCAATCCACCGTATCATTGTACCAGCTGATGCAAAAATAATACATCAAATCAATCATTTTGAATCGTATGATGTACTATATTTACGTTACCACCGACGATGTACGCGACCTCGATGTAGTCATTTAATATAGATTTGTTGGATTCGACAGAGACTCTTTAGAAATGCATTCTGACAATATTATAATTTATAAATGAAGCAGATGTCATTTGCCAGTAAGTACCGATAACGTGAATCTATCAAAATGACGTATTACCTAACCGTTTTAATAACAATTCAATTGACCAATCAACAACCTTACCATCACACGAGCCTGTATTATTTGAACCTCGTACAGATACTTTATTATATGTTATATTAATATATTTATAGGTAGATCTGTTTAAATATAGTAATTATAATTAGAATAGTACTGAAATATATCCGACCACATTACTATTATTATTTTGATATATCATAACAATATATTAGTAATATAAATAATTAATTGGTATTACTGCAGCAATAATTGATAATCAAACTTTAATAATAGATAGAGACCATTAGCGTCCATATTACAATATTTCGAAGGTTTTACTATTACAGTAGTTAGAATTTACAATAATACCATGATATAAATATGTAGAAGAAAACAAGTGTACGTATTTTTATCATTCACAATAAATTGTTTTATGAATTACAATAAGATATTTAATTTTTTTTTTTTTATTTGGCTTAAATATGGAATATCATAGTCAACAACAAAAAAAAAGTATAATAAAACGCCAATTATCCGGATTAACGGATTAATTATTGATAAGGATGGTCCAAATAAACAAATACTCAGATAATTTAAATATGCCACATTATAAATTATACGTTTATATGAATACATTTTATTTATTATTTATAATATAATTTGACATTTGTAATAACAGCCGAATTATTAATGTTATAAAAATTAAATACTTAAGAAAAAATTGACTTGGTATATTATACATTATTTATTACAAAGGTTTGAAATATGACGATATTTTAGTCTGCTTCATTGTTGACTTTCTCTTTAGAAAAACTAAATTCTTCAATATCCAAAATAGTGGCAATTGAGTGGTATTTGATTCGTCTTGGCTCTCAAAACACCAAATTCAATGCATCAAAAACTTCAGAAAGAGACGGTCCATATTATTTACTTTCAGTCATATCATATTCAGTTTCATTTTCCCATCCTTCATTATTCCTACATTCTTCAACTAAACTATGAACTATTTGATCATCTGAAAGCATGTTGTATCCCGGATCAGTTGTGTCCATAAGCCACCACTTATTTAAATTATCTTCATCGCAATCTCTTAATTCGTGGACTTGACGTATAGGTACACTCACGTATTTCAGTTATATTACATTTATATCCACGTTTTGAGAGTTTTCAACTCACTTTAGTAGCTTGTTCCATGACCTTTCCTAAGTGAAATTTTGTACACATTAGCATGCATCAGCTAGCATGTAACAACAGTCCTTCAATTTAATTTTTTTATGAAAGGGTAGAAATGTTTGATCATCTAAACTTAAACGACGCATTGATTCCTTTTCTTTTAATGTGTATCTAAACATTCTAAACCATTCCATGAACAAATCGGTATTCATCCATGAATTTTTTGTGGCTTTTACATTTTTAAAACAACGCGAGTTTTTACTTTTTAGATTTTCCAATCAAAAGTAACGGAATTTTGTAAGTACTGATAACATTTGCACACATCAAAACTGTTATACGGTTTTTGCTTATTTTATATCTTGGAGTTCTACTTCACGTCAAAACACCAAGGACTTTGATGATAAAGCTTTCCAGCTGAGGCCCGTTTTATTTGCATAGTAAACGAAAACCATGTCTCATTTGTTTTCTTATTCGATATAGGTATTTGGCGTTTTTAAAAACGATTATGCTGTCTCACTCAACTTGTTTCCAAAAATCTCTTTTTTTTTGAATTTTAAAAATTTTAAAAATTTTTTCGACCATCCAGTGATTGTGACAAATGATAAATCCTCTCCAAGTTTTTGTTAATTTAATACTTTTTCATACAATAAATGACCTGATAAAAGCTGTCCAGAAGCTTTTTTT
>NW_020271480.1:0-19453 GCF_002803265.2 Melanaphis sacchari
AAGTTACGTATTGCTGAAGTCATAGCACAAAGACACCAACACAAATTAATAGATATCAAGAAATAAACATCCCTTTTGTCACAATAATTGTTTGATCATAGTTTATACAATCAATACTACATATTAAAACTTATTAAAATTACTAATACTGATCTCACACTCATGATTATTTATTATTTTTAACATGTAATTAAGAAGATACTTTCTTCTTGGGTATTATCGGCCACTAGACCATCCCGTCAAACAACCAATCTCCATGACTCTGTCATTGCTTTGTTTTCCAATCTGAGCCACTGTTCAAGCGATCTCCACGTCTTTCTTATTAAATCTTCCCATCTTAAACGGGGTCGTCCAAGGCTTCTTCCTTTGGGTTCTGTCAATACTACGTGCAGTAGTGGGTTCTGGACTACTACGTGACCCGCCCACTGTAACCTCCTACTCTGGATTATGTTTAATATGTTTGGCTTGAAAGAGTATATAGATACTAGTATCTTAGAATATATGGTTTATTCACAATGCTGATATTAATTGAATTAAACTACAAATGTTATTGTTTTAACGAGTAGATTTTCAATATTTGACAAGGACATAAAATAATTATTATAAATGTCATTGAAGTGAAAATCAAATATTGTTGAATTAAAGGTATGCATAATGTTTAGTATATCTATACTTAAACCGTTATTTCAGGCTTATAATTTGTTTTAATTATTTAAGTTAATGAAAACAATATATCGTAGTACAACTTACTAAGTAATAAAAATATTGTTAACATGTGTCCATTATAAACATAAATAATATATATACAATTACTTATAAACCGAAATCAATATTTATTTTTCAAATAAAGTCAATTTCAAATGAAATTATGTAAATTCTAGATTGATTAATTATTTAAAACAATAGTTTTAATTTAATTACTGTCAACTGTAGAGTATCATACATTATATATATTTTTAACTTATAAATAATTATATTAGGTTATGATTGAAATTTTTCGTAAAACAATACATTTAGTAGATTGATTTAATTTAATATGAGCATTGTAAAAATATAATGTAGACTTATTGGAAGTTTTTATAGTTTATTTTAATATATAGATTAGGTGTCTGGAGGTATTATAATAAATCGATAATATCATGTACGAGTTAAAATATACTGAATAGTAGATAAGGCAATAAATTATATTTTTAAAAAATACTTTATTAAATATATCTATTACGGTTATCTATATTTGTATAAGGTAGGTAAAATATTTCCAAACATTTTTGAAATTATGTCGTTAATTATCAGGTAAAATTTCAATGTTAGCAACATTTACATCTCAAACTCCAATATTACACTCCACTTTTCTTAAAATACTTTTAATAACACTTATAAGGAACAATGTATACTTCTTTAAATCTAAATATAAATATTTTATACATTTTATGATCTTTTAATCAAAGAAAAATTTTTATATTAAATCTCAAATTGTTTTAGAAATTAATTTTGGATTTATACACAACAATTTTTTCAGTTATAAAAACTTAAAAGAAACATTATATTTACCAGTGTAAAAATACATTCATCTTTATCACATTATAGAAAAAAAACAATTTCAAAAAATTAGTATTGGGTATTGTCTGATGGATTTAATAAAGATTTTTTTTATAACTATAGTTTTAGTTACACAAAAAAGATTTTAGTGAATAACATCAGAATTCTTGTTAGTTGTTTCGATGTAAATGATTATTTTTTTAATATTTTATTCAAATATTTGATTCGAGCATAAGTGAATCATAATTATGATTTTACATTGCATATTAGTGCTTATTAACATAAACAAATATTATTTCATAAACAAAATTAAAAGATTCAAAATCAATGAATATTAATGCTTTTACATGATATAAAAATATGCACATTTATTAGCTAGGTTTGTAACTTTAAATATCTTGTAAATATTTCACAATAAATCGTTATTATATATATTGTTATTTTATATTGCGTATTTTATGATAAAGAACTATCCATAGTAATATATAATCTCGAAAGAATTCATGAAAAATTGATTCACTTGAATGTGGTTGGCCCTATAAAAATTAAAATGGATTGGTTTTTCATTAATGAAATATGTATACATATTATAGCAGGTGTTATAATTCCTTCAATTTGGATTCGAATCAGTGTCAACAATCATTTATATTTAAATATATTGTACAGTTTTATAAATAATTGACTAGTATATCACAAGTAAATAATTCGTTTATCATTTGCCCTGATCCTCGTCTTGTCCTAATTAAATGTGTGCAAAATTCAATGCTTATTAGCAACTCAAATTAAATATACTACTAACTGATGTAAGAAAGAAAAAAAATACATAGGTATACGACTTTGATGTCATTTAAAATATTATCTTTTTTTAGGTTTCAAGAACTTTTTCAGAAGTTAACAACATTGGTGCATTTTATGAATAGATTATACTAATAATGTACATAATATGGATGGTGTACATGATAAATGAAAACATACGGGAAAAAAAATCATGCTTAAGTACATTCAGAGATATGTATTGGGAAGTTGAAAAATATTTAAACGATGTTAATAGATCAATTTATGGTTTGCCGGTCATTGTTGTATTTATTGTAGGAAATATCTGTGAAATAATTAAAATAATGTACAGCCACTTGTTATTCCCTAGAGACTATATCGAGAAGCGTTATTATTTTGAACTTGCGATCATAGGATTACTAATAAAAATAGTCAATATTATAATTTTATATGGAATTGGTCAAATAACGGAAAAAGAGGTTTTTAAATATTATTATTGGAATTTTCATAATTAAAAATTGTATTTTTATAAGTATTTTTCTACCAATGTTCAATAATAAGTACGTGAATAGTACTTAATTTAAACTACATTTTTCCATGGGTAACATGATATCATTAGTTTAAATTTAAATTATAAAAATAATTTTGATAAGATTCAAATGTTAAAAGTAAACAAAAATGATTAGATCTCTAAATATTGAATATTGTGTTTGATTTAAGTGTTCATCTTTTTTAATAGTTTTATTTAATTTTTAGATTAACCGAATGAGTTTCGTCTTACGTCAACGATCTGTAATTGAAACCAACTGTAGAATAAAATGCGAGGTATGGTCAATATATTTACTACATAAGATTTGTATTAAATTTTTTATTAATATTCGTATGATATAATTTTTTTTTTTTTTTTTTTGAAGATCAAGTATTTTATGCTGCGAAGATTACACGAACGTTATCATTTTAAGCTGTATGGAATATGTCAGATTAATCTAAATCAACTACTTACTTTATTAAAAAAAACGTTTGCTTATTTAATAATACAAATTCTGTTCAAATTAAATAAAAAATAACAGACGTATTCTACAACTTTAATGATTTTAGTCTGTTAACAGTCACTGATTTAATTTTGAGTCATTATTATTTATTTAAAAAAAATATCTGATTAGCGATATTTATACAAAAAAATAAAAACCGAAATTTATACCAGCTCAATTATAATAAGTGTTGAGTGTAGCTCATAATTAAGTAAATCGGTTAAACACATATATTAAAATCAACGATTATTCTTTAATCATTTACAATTAATGTTTCTGATATTAGATGTAGACTTCGTTTGATAGTGTAGAGAAATTCATATCTGATAAATTGTCAAAAGTCATGTGATCTTGCATTAAAACATTTTTATTTTTTCAAACATTTTGTTGAACAATTATACCTATTTAAAAATAAACATTAGCATTTGTTAAATTAATTATCACAATAAGTTTAGTTAATAACAATGGATTTCATTCGCTATACATTACATTATATTGTTATAAAAATTATAAAAAGTACCTAGTTATTTAAGAAGTAAACACTAGGTTTTTAAAGAATATTATTATTTCAATGTTAAATTTTTAATTTGTTACAAAATGACATTATTGAAAAAAAACAACGCATAACGTAAAAGTATTAACATATCCCCAACATAGGGGGCCCCTCCGAGTGGAAAAGAAAGTTGCTCAGCTCCGTAGTCATCAGCCAGCTGATGTACGCCGCTCCAGTCTGGATCAGCAAAGTGGCCGCAGTAGCCAGGACCAAAGCAAACCTGATTCGACCACAGAGAACGTCGGCGCTGAGAACTATCCGTGCATACCGCACCGTCTCCGATGAGGCCTTCTTGGTCCTAGCCTCCACGGTTCCCGCTGACCTACTCGGCCTAGAACGGGCCAAGATCCGGTCCCGACTCCTTGCTGGCACCATGCCTGGCGAGATACGGCCGTCCAAACAGACGGTGAAAAGAGAGGAAAGATCTCGCACCGTCGAAGAATGGCAACAGAGATGGGAGGCAACCAGGAAAGCGTCCTGGACCCGATCCTGCATCCCATCCATCAGGCGCTGGCTGGGAAAAACGGTCCTGTTAGTGCCCTTGACGTACCACATGTCACAGGCACTGACGGGTCACGGCTGTTTCCAGTCATATCTGTACAGGAGAGCCAGGGTCGCCAGTCCGATGTGTCTGCAGTGCAGGGGCGGTGAAGACACGGTGGAGCATACTCTCTTTGAGTGCTATCACTGGAACACTCTCCGTGACCCTCTGTCCACCCACCTGGGGCACAGACCGTGTACAGCCGACATCCAGGACATAATTTGCGGCCCGCCATTCGACCATCTTCCAGCAGACCTGGATGCAAAGTCAGTGATGTTAAGGAACGCGGAGGAGTCTTTTCGGCTGTTCTACGGGATGGTAGAGCACATACTCTCAGTAAAGGAAGACGAGGAGCGAGTCCGCCAGGCTGAGGTTGCCGAGGTGCGGCAGTGAGACGCACCATTAAATTATTGTTGTCGAAGGCTTCTAAGGAGGCAGAGCCCCTTAGTATTGTAAAATGCTTTAATTGTAAATTAAGAAAATCTGATATCATAATTAAAAATCACTATTTTATTCCAAAAATATTAGTTATTTTATTACAGTTAAATGCATTAAAAACATAAAATATGTTATATTCCGTACATAAATATTCTTAATTATTCAATATATTTTCAAAATATTTAAATCAATCAAATTATTATGAATAATACTTTCAAATATTACAGTAAGGTGAAAGTAATTTATTAATAAATAAACATAATTATATTTTATGACGTAATTTTAATAACATTTATTTAATTCATCGATTAAACTATTTAATTAATCATATATAAAAAATATGCTAATACTGTTATCCTCAGAAATAGGCTAACCTCAGGAATATTTTTCGCTGAATTTAATACATAAGTTAATCTAAATTACATAATGAAGAACTACACTTAACACCAGGGGCGGACCCAGGGGGGGTTTGGGAGGTCAGCTGACCCACCGTTTTTTTTTCTCAGTAAAATGTGGCCTCTCAAAATGACAAACTACATAAATATGTACAATACTACGATAATCAAAAATAGAAATAATATAAACTAATAATATGGTGTTATAAGTAATTTATAAAATGTACACAGACTCAAGAACATTTCTATGAAAATATAATTCTAAATGTATAAATATAAATATAATATATTATGAATATTATGATATATGATGTATAGAAATTAGAAAGATATGAAAAACCCATTCAATTTGAATTAATTAATAATATCAAAGTATATAAGTCTGTTTTAAATTGTATTAAAAAATTAGTTATGACTTATGCTTTATCTCTTTTAGTTATAGTATTTACTATATTAATATATGTAATATAAATAAGGTAAATTGCGAGCGTAGCGAGCGATTTTGTAATGTACAGTTGATTGAACCTTCTACACAGTGGCCTCTCATAAGTGAGGCAGACCCACAGTACTAAAATCCTGGGTTCGCCACTGCTTAACACTTACTATAACGGTACCGGTAAAATCACTCGATTTTTTAATTATATGCATATTTCTAAACATAATTTTTTTTTAATGGTTATAACTGAAAGTGATATAAATGGCTGTTGAAATACTAAAATCATTAAGACTTAGGAATATCATTTTTTTTTTAATTTAATTTGAATAGAATTTGAATTATTAAATAAGCCAATGCTTTGTTTAATAAAATAAGTAGTTGTCTTTGATTAATATGACATATTCCGAACAGCTCAAAACGAAAATGTTTGTATAATCTTCTTAGAATGAAAAACTTGATCTTGAAAAAATAAATATACCATATTTATAAAAAATCTACTACAAATCACATCTAGTAAATATTTTTATTTTACCTGACGTTTAATTCTAGGGTTTCGTTCCAATATGAACCGCTGATGTAAGACAAGATTCATCCGATTTATCTGAAAACCAATAAATTAACTCTAAAATAATATTACCTATTCTATATCTTAATTTAAAATATGATAATTTTTTTTTCACTATTACTGTTTAAATTTCTTCAAAAATATTTGTATAATTGAAAATCATAATGCTATTAAGTATGTTTTAACTTAAAATATTTTGGGTTTACATGGAAAAATTAATTATAATTGAATTATTGTTTACTTACCAAGAATTAAATACAAAGAGAGAAGTACTTAATAAAAAAATTTAACTTAACGAAATTCTAATAACGTAATTTAATGTTTATAATAACCTCTTGTTCTGTGGAATAATATCACAGATATTTAGTGCAACAAATGTAGTGATAGCTGGCAAACCATAAATTGATTTATTAATGTGGTTTAAATATTCTTCAACTTCCAAATACATATCTCTAAATGTACTTAAGCATGATTTTTTTACTCGTATGTTTTCATTTATCATGTTCACCATCCATCTTATGTACATTGTTAGTAGAATATATTCATAAAATGTAGTCAATTGGCAAACATTTAAACAAAAAGTTGCAACCTAAAAATAAATTATATTTTTAATGGTTGTATGTATTAAATCTATCTTACATACGTATTAAATCAATAAGGAGTATCTTTAATTTAAGTATTGTTAATAAACATTCGTTTTAACACACATTTGTTAAAAGATAAGATGAGGATCAATGCAAAAGATTAACAACTAATTTACTTCAAATCAACTATTATGTTATTTATAAAACTAAAAAAAATTTTAGATACTAATGATTACCAAATATATTTGTTTTACAATTTTACATGTTCGATAAAAATTTTTATCCAACATAACAGTTATAATACTTGCTATAACATGTAAAATTATTTTGACAATGAAAAACCAATTCATTTTAATTTTCATCGGGCCCGTCATATTTAAACGATTCAATTTTTCGTCAATTTTTTCAATATTAGATAATGTTATGGATAGTTCTTTATCGAAAAATACACGCCAAATAATCGATATAAATTTTCCAATCACCATCAATTCAAAACAACTAATCATTATAAAAGACGTTGCTTCAGACATTTCCTGATCCTTATGAAATATCTAAAAAATTAAATTGGAAATAAACATTTTACAATAATTCACTTATTAAGATATTATACAAATATTATACATTATATTTAAACGACATTTTACATTCGATCGCTTCTTGTAAATATAAAACTTTAAGCAGATATTTATGGTATTCTATCATGTCGTGTGAAATATTATAATTGGCTTACTAAATAATTAAACAATTAATTTAATACTTGAATATGTCCACTTATATGTAATTCTAAGAGATATTTTGCTGCATTAATCGCATTTAAATAAAAATTTGTATTAAAGTATGTAAATAATTTAGCCATAAAAATCAAGAATTTTGAATCATTAACACGAAGGTATTAAGAAATCAACATTTCAGGATGAATTAAATTTGAATTCATATTAAATGTTATAAACACTTTTTCAACATATCATAACATTTATACATCTATACAAAAATATTTAAATACTGTTAAGTTTAGCCATTACCCATTGGTTGGAGTCATAGAGTAAAAATAGACCAAGACATATTAATAGATATCGTAAGAAATAAAACATCCCTTTCGTCATAATATTTCTTTGGCCGTAGTTTATACAACCAACACCACATATCAAAAAAAATATATTATAGTTATGTAATATTGATCTTTTACTCATAATTTTTTATATTTAATTTTTATATACAAATTCGATAAAGAAAAAAATCTAGTATCTATTAGGATTCATGCTTTGTGACCGTTGCTGATGTTAACATGTCGAGAATCTCTTAAAGAATGACGCACATTGTTCGTGAGTAGGTGCGAATGTATTCTGAAATTACGTTGGCTGACTGCGTGTAAATTATGTGCTCCTGCGCAATGCTACTGTCATATTATATATATTTTTTTTAATGATAAATGGTAAGAATGTACGTTAAACATTTAAAATAATATGTTTCAATAATTTATGCATTTGTTGTGACTCACTATTATATTTTATTTTGTGTTTTGTATGTAATAAATGTTTTTCACATAATATATACAATTAAATTTGATAGTAAAAGACGTGTTTGTGTGTATGCTTTTACTTAGTATACACAGCCAAGAGGTGCATACGCGATCAAACAAACACAACTAACGTTGATAAATGTTCCACAGCGGTGACCTTTGTAATATCGTCCTCGTCATACATTTTTCCGCAAACCACGAGAGGTTGCTGAATCTACGCGGCTGATCGTTCGAATCTTGCTACGCGTCTGCCGTATGTCCATTGATTTGTATTGCCATCCAGTGCCGTGCCTAGGGGTGTGCGAGAGGTGCGTCGTGAACACCAGGGCACCAAAATCTTTTTATAATCTAATATTACTGATAGATGAAAGTTAACCATATTAATTTATATTTTTTAACGGTTTCAATTTAATAAAATCATTTTGATTGGCGGCGTCGATTCATTATTTTGACTGGCGATGAGATAAAGTTTTGAAATGTATAATAGGCAATTATGTAAAAATACCTTTTCATGTATGGATATAATTTGTTTTTATTTTTATCCCGTAATAACGACGTCGTTGATCGTCAATAACAATAATATACTAAAAATATATGTGTACTGCATTATTATTGTTATTTTATAAAATTAATAATTTAACAATAGAATTTCGACTGGAACAAGTTGTACGATTTTATTTTGAACCCATCTATAATAATGTTCACATCACTCCTTGCAGATATAGGTAAAAAAATATTTTTTATTAGCATTTATTTGAAGATAAGATATTTTTTATACAATCGAACAAAAATTTCATTCGTAAATAAATGTTACCGGTTTAGTATGATAAGTACTTATCTATCAATATTTTTTATTCTACGTATGCAGTTTAAATATTATATTACTAATCTATTAAGTTAGAAATGTGCAAAAAAATGGTAAATCTAATGAATTTCTCTCTTTTATTCTAATGTTATCTCTTTATAGGTATAAACATACATGGTGGAGGGGATAAGGGCACTAAAAATAATTTTTGGCAACTAGTACTAATAACGCTAGGCACAGCACTGTTACGTAATATAATATATGGTCATCGGATAATGTTATTGTATATCATCAACCGTATTGTGGCTGTATGCACCTAAACAAGGGATGATGTTGCGTAAATAATGGGAACTTTTTTTAGAGCTTCGACAATATCACTTACACTTAAAGTAAAAAGTATAAAATTCATGTCACTATAAGCTCGTTATATAATAATTCAATTATTTCGGCAAGTTTTATTTAAAGAACCTTTACAATAGATTTAAAAGTCGGAATTTTTAGTTTCATTAAATTTTAAAATTAACGCTTAAAAAAAACAGTGTGTATACGCTAATTGATTACACTCGATATCTCTGCGTAGAGCTCACAATTTCAATTCTGTTTATTAGTTGGTTGTTATGACATAAAAATACACATTTTTATACTGAAAAATTATAAAAAAAAACATTGTAAAATTTTCAAAAATTCAAAATAGTCATTCTGTTGATATGATTTCTAAACATGTTCGCAAAAAAAAATGAAAATTATTCAGGCGTTTCTATGGTTTTTTGAAATTTGCACAATTCAATATCATGTCAAATAAATGTTTTGGATAATCGCTGTACACTAATAAACAAGAAATAAATTGTAATTTAAGAAACTTTAAAAATTGTTTAAAAATTATTGATTCAACAAAATGGCTATCTTGATTTTTTTAAACATAAAATAGAAAATTTTTTCTAAATGATCTTTCGTTTGTTGTGACACTTACTGGTGCAGTCAAGGCTAATTTACAGATTTTATTAGCCTATGGTAAAATGTGTTTCATTCCTTCAGATTTAATCATAAGAGTATCAAATGTATTTGAATCACTATTATTGCACAACCCAATTGATATTTCCATCTCTGCTAGAACAGCATCTATGTCTTTGCATTTTGCTCCTTCAGTATAAAAAGGAAATAATACCAGAAAATTTTTAATAACATCAAATGAAATGTTTTCCTTTTTAAAAGGATAAGTCAGCATTTGGAATAATGGCTTAATTTTTTCAATACCTTTCAAAATGTCTTTTGATAAATTGATTAATGTTGATACGAAAAAAATAATCACATGTTATTAAAATCATAATAAACGCAGCTCTATACATAAATTAAAATTATATTATAATATAAAAATTATAATTTAGTTGTTCATATTCTCTTAAAACATTACCTATGTCAAGTTAAACACAAACATAAGCTATAGATTTACGTTTTTCGTATTGGTATTGTATTATTAAATTAGTATTTTCCATTAGGTACACTTTTTAACGCTATATTTCCGTTATTCATCATATTACGTTATACAAACAAAAAATAATATTCTGCATATTGCAAACCACTCGATATCCCATTTCCTAATGAGAAATAGATTGTAGGTATGTATAATTAATTATCATGAGAGTACCTACACAGAACACTTGATAGTGGTGCAATGCATAATAAAAGATATTTATGTGTATACATAATAACGGTAAAATAATTTAGATTTTTACGTTGAAATCGTTTAGAGATACGATTGCATACAGAACGTTGTTGTTAAAAATAATGTTTAATGTTTGTTTTTACATTGTACTTTTTATGACATTAAACTGAAACGAATACAATGATTAAATTCCACTCAAAACACATTTATAAATCATAGATATATGGATATAATATATTCCAGTGATACATACTGGATTAAATATTGATCAATATTTATAAAATTACTTAAATAAATGAACCTATAGTACCTGCAATATAAAATTATGTATTATTTAAGGGATTATTTTTAAAAAACCATAGCATAAATACAGTCACAATATCATAGACGTAGAGTAATAAGATTTTTTTTTTTTTGGGGGGGGGATTATTCACGTCACTGAAAAAGAGATTTACACACTATATAACAATTTTTGCATCTACGCGTATATTTTATTATATTCATATAACCATATACTTATATGACTATATAAACAGGTATGCCTGTGTTTTGTTATGTTTGACTGTTTTTATTTACGATTTTCCTAATTTTATTGTGTTGCAGGTTATTAGTGCACATTTGTGTATCAAAACGTATGTTCCTGTTCAATTGAATAGAAATTTTTAATTAATTTTATTAGATGTACTATCCTCAGTGTTTAGTACCTACGTTGGGTCATCTTATACAAACTTATTAATTTTCATAGTACGTCTAGCTAATTGTTTCCGAGTGACTTCAATAGTAGTCGCCACTGTTGATAAATTCTGAATTTATAAATAAAACTTAGCTGTTTCTTCTGGAATCTTAAACGATGAACAATACTGTTATCAAGTAGATATATATATATATTAATAAAATTATACTCACAGTGCACTCGAAATTGGATACTCCAAATAACCTTTACTTCAAGTCTTAACCAATCATACTAATCTCAGAAATGACTATTAACTAGTAAGGCACTTCCCATTTATAATGAAGATTGAATGATTGCTAAGAAGTAAATTAAAAAATTAAAGTGGATATTTTTTTTTCGAGCAAGACACTTTTTGAAATATATATTACGCTATACAATGAACTTAAAGCATATTTATCATATATTTTCATTCAAATATTTGTGTTTCGAACTGAAAACATCAGACATTTTAGTACGGTTGATGCTTTGTTAGGAAAAATTGACATTAAGTGTTAGTTACATAAATTCTTCGGGAAAGTTATAAGCATTTTTTTTTGTTTGAATTATATACAATTATTGTATTAACTTAAAAATAAAATAAAATAATAATTTATATTTATAATCAGGCAACAATAATTTTTATTATTAACAAAACTATAAAAATGTTCTTATTTAAATAAATTTGTCAACTATGGAATTGTTTGTAATCACATTGTTAATAATAACAATAAATACTTCCATTTCATTTTTTGTTCTACTGCTGACACAATTTGGTCAGTTAATTTAATACATTAACTCTTTTATACAATAATTAATTTTGATTTTATTACAGCCGAACTAAATGCGGAAGTTTTAACCAATAGTTGCAAAACTTTTTTTTTAAACAACGGCACAATACAAAAGAAAATCCTCAGCAATCAAGATGCCCATTACATTTATTTTAACGCCTATGAATTAGAAGCGTTTTTTTTTTCACTTAAATGTGTTAACATACACCATAATCCACAATCGTAAATCATCACAAGCAAAACATGAAAATTTCACCCCCATACAAGTTTTATAATCTGATATACTAAACAATCACACATGGGACAATTAGGAATATTATATACTTCTTGAAGTTGAAAGTTAGCTTAATAAATAATAACACTTCAATAATAAATACATAATTTATATATAATATATAAATATGTTTATTATTATTAAATAAGCGAGGAATAAATGTGTTATAAAATGCATAAAATAAAACAACGATAAAGACACGCCATCGGGTTATTTTGGACTCACGTATTTCATGCTTTCTGCACTCGAGAATAAAAAAATTTCCACCATAAAAATTGGATTTAAAATACAAATAAGCTAAATTAAATTTAATGAGTGAGTCAAATAGATAAATAATTTCAATTAAACTACTCAATAAATCCAAGTTATTCAGTAGCTACCTTTGTTGTGGAGTTAATCCCAAAAGACGACCTATAAATGTTCTGTGAGATATAAGTTCCAACCAAGCTTATGCAAATCCTGGAACTTTTCTTGTTCGAAGCAGATAAAAAGCATAGCAAAATGCAGCAAGCATCTAATAACAAGTATACAATAATATTAAAAATAACTCCACCAGCAGCTACTACATGACCAACAAGGTCATAATTGAATCGAGTATTCTAACTTATGGATGGGGAACTGTTACATTATTATTCTGTTATTGTTGAGCTTGAGAAGCAACAATAGCTATAAAAAAAATTCATACATTGTTATAATTAATAATACGTTTTTGTAAATTTTAAATTTAAATATATTAAATAACTAAAAATGCACAAGCAATAACACAAACAATACCAATTTTAAGGTAAAGATAATATGTATGCACATTAAATGCGTAAGAAAAAATATCAAAAAAATCCTCAAATACTATAAATAAATTATGAGTCACGATAAAAGTAACAATAAATACGATTCACAACTAATTACACTGTTCTATACAAACTACAATAAATAAAAGGTTACTAAAGAAAATATGGCAATATTGACATTGTATTGTCTATTTTTTTTACACTTAAATTTCTAATATTTTTTATTTTGTTTTTAAATCAAATAAAATCTAAATAAATAACCACAATTTTTATCTAAAAATCAAAACCACAACTATTGTAAAACAAAATTAAATTATTCAATAACTAAGTTAAATATATTTAATATAATTACTTATTACAATAACTATATTATATGTTTTAAATGGACCTAAAGTTACTTGTAATTAAGAGCAAACTAATTTTTATCAATAGTGTGTGCTACACCTTTAGTAGCTATTAATATTTATTATTTTGCTATGAGGAAATAAATTGAAACAGTGTTATACATTTTTAAATAATAATTGGATACCAAGAGAAATTTAGTTTTAAAATAATAGATATAATATGGTTACCATTTGTCCCAATTTCACCGGGACTCAACCAATTTTCACTATATATTCCTGATATTATTCAACTCTCAGCCAGGACATGGATATATATATATATCGGTTTCTTAAAATTAGTCCCAAATTGTTGACATGTAGGATTAACTAAATTTAAAAAAGCGTCAAAAATCTTGAAGATAGCTGAGAACGATAATTTGGTGTTTCATAGCGACAAAAGCATATACAATTTATAGAATTGACGATTATCAGCCTTCAGATTAACATCAAATGAACTATGTAATGTGAACTTGTGCTATTACCACATTTAAATTTAATAGTTTATTGTGACCATTGTGTTATAATTACAAATTTTTATTTTCATGCAATTTTATCTAATTTACATTATATACATTACGGCTCTAAAAAAAAAAAAAATTCCGACGAATATATTTGGAAGATAGGGGGGGGAGGGATGTTATAATTTCCTGGCTTGTAATTATTTATAAATAGCAACCCTATGGAATAACAGAAATTTATTTTAAACGTGAGTCAGCGAATGATTATTAAAATAAATCAAATAATATTACATAAACCTGTAAATATAATTAAAATGAAAACATTAAAAATAAAACTTGAACCTTGATATATATTAACAACATATGTAGTGCAACTTAGGACTAATCCATAGAAAAAACATACTTGATAAAGCGTTATGAATTTCATTAATATTTTATACTTAGAATCAAATTTTTACAAATAATCACTAATCAAGATTTGATTAAATCATTTATCATTATTATATTTGTAGTTTGGCGATTCTTGTTAATATTATTCTTGCGATTTCAGTTAAATATTGAAACACGATACTTACAAGCCGTATCAATAAGTATAAAAGTAAAGTAATATAAAGCAATATAAGTATTTAATATATTTTTATATACAATGATTTAAAAGTATAAATAATACATTGAATAATCATAGTCCTGAGCAAATTCGTTTTAATTTTACAGATATTTCAGAAAAATTTTAATATCATGTTATCGTGTAAAACTAAATATTTTGAAGATAAAAAAATTGAATTTAACAAAATCCTTGTATTCTAATAGCTATGTACAATTGTCGCAATATTACAATGATCACGCCACGTCGTCACCCCACTTTCAGTCAACTAACCGAAGTGTATATAAAGGCAACCGAGATCTCGATTCCGGCATAACACGTTTTTTTGTGCATTATTATTGTTTGGTGAGTAATTAATATCTTCTGTTGATTTCGAATTAATGACATTTTATTTATATTTTAAACTTGCAGTTGTTACTTAAACCCTCAAAAACCAACCGAAAAATCAAAAATGGGCGCTGAAAAGGTATCCATGAACATCGTTGTCGTCGGACAAGTCCAATCTGATAAGGCCGTCAAAACCGTCGCCAAAGCCATCCCATCCACCAACAAATTGATGGTCAGTATAAAATACTTTTTATGTAACATGTTTTTAAATTTTGATTGGTACACTTAGAAATATAAATAAGATATAAGGCTTTTTTTTTATTATTTATAAATTACTATTTACTCCGATTAGTTACAATGTAATTAATTATGATGTAGATACCTACGAATATGTGATATACTATTATTAATGTTTCAAAGCGGTTCCATATTCATAGTTTTTTCTATTTTTAAATCATTCCATTTATAACTTTTAATTCTTCTCTTTCTATGAATTATTTTCTTCATTCTTAAAACACTTTCAAGTTAACACAACAACAATAAAAAAAAACAATATAATAAGTAATAATAATCAGACGTTTTTATGATAGGATACACAATTTTTAATTATTGTTAAATCCTTAAATGTCAAATTTTATAATTTTATACGGTTTATAATTAATCTGCAACATAAAATGTTATTTATTTCAAAAGATTAAATATTTAAATTAATCAATATCATATTATTTATTACAAAAGTCTCTTAATTATTATAAAATAAAAAACCATAATTCATTTTTTAAATCATCCTTTTACAATTAACTATCAAAAAATTACAAATGTTCGTGTAATTAAAATTATTTTTATTTATTTTATTTTTTTTAGAACAAATACATTATTAATATTGTTATATATTATTGCCACTATTAAGATCTAAAATTGTGATTTTGAAATAATATAATATCATAACCCTTTAATGCACATTATTTTCTTTAAAATGTTATTGGTATTTATATTTTCGTTATTGTTTCAGAACTGTTAATGTGTGTAGTTCATCCATCACAAACAAAAAAAAGCCATAACCCAAACAATTCAATATGTAATTCTGATTGATATTGATATTAAGAAATAAAACAGCATCTTCTGATACTTTTGTCTATGATGATTTTTATACTTTTATTTATGCTCAAATTTAAAATTTTTTCCGATACCTATATCATTGGTCAAGTTATATTGACCATTTTAAAATAGTTTTGTTCCTGAATAATTGTTTCGGAAACAAATCATACATAATATGTACATCAATCATATTATATTGAGATATAGAAATATCGTATCTAGTCTTATAGTTTTCGAGAATATGAGTTAAATATTACATCATGAGTTTATTCAACAGTAAATTAATGCACTTAACAAAAGATAGCGATCTATTATCCACCTAAATGACATATTCCGGAATTAAAGTAGGGATTTATGTAACAATCTATACAATACATTTACAGTTGAATCACTTATCTAATAAAATTAAATATATTTGTAGACAGTTTACGGTTTTTACAGGCTCAAGTTCAGTAGAAAGAATATCGGTGTGATTTGCGTTGATGTAGATAAAGTTTTTAAGAAAATCGGCCATACTGAATATACTAAAAATAAAAGTTAGCTTATGATACTCAATATCAAATTATATAACTCAATTTAGCACAATCTAGTTTAACGAGTAGACGTCATGGTTTATCTAGGCAATAGCAAGGATTCATTTTTCAAATGAAGATGAAATTATTCAAAAATAATATCTTGAATACCTTTGCAATCTTTAAATACGCATTTAACATAACTTTAAATTAAAATCTTGTATTGAAATTTCAAAACCTAAGTAGACGTTGACACATTGTAATAAATTTTGAGAAAAAATACCTTTGTAAGGGATATACGTATTAAATAAAAACATAATTAATTTTTATTTCATAATTTTACGAAAATTTATTTCAATGAGCAACAAAAATAATAAATTTATAATATACAAATGAATATACTATTATTTATACCTTGAAAGTAAAGGACGAAATATCGTCCAACCTCAGAAATAAATTTTACTGCAAACAACACTAACTTGAACCAATAGCTGTTAATAGACTAAAATTATTAAGATTATGGAATATCTTATTTTTTATTATTTAATTTGAATAGAATTTGAATTATTAAGTAAGCCAATGCTTTTGGTATTACTTCGTTCAGTTACGTATTGCTATTATTTAACTTATAATAATTAAATCAGGTTATGAGTTTGAAAATAACTGTTTAAGTATATCAGCATATAAATATAACTAAACGATATTTGATTTTCACTTCTGGCATATTGTAATAATTATTTTGTTACTTCTCAATATTTATGAGTCTAATAGTAAAATAATAAAATTGGTAGTTTCAATTCAGTTAATATCACCATAGGGAATAAGCCCATACATTCTAAGACACTAGTTTTTATTCTTTGTATATTTTAAATGTAATATTATAATGTTTTAATAAATATAAGCAAGTATGAGTGTGAGATCATTAAGTAATGTTAATAGAGTTTTTAATATGTGGTATTGGTTGTATAAACTACGATTGACATTTTTATAACAAAGGGTTGTTTGTTATTACGATATCTATTAATTTGTCTTGGTCTATTTTGCAGCTGACTCCAACCAATGGGTAATGGCAACAACAGTATTTAGTAATTTGTATGGACCCAGCAAATGTAATGATACATTGAAAAGTATTATGTTTATTATAGTTACAAATTTAATTCATCATAACACGTTGATATTTTAATACGTTCGTTATAGTGATACAAATTCTAAATATTTTATAAATTATAAATATTTTATTAAACATTAATTTTAACGCGATTAATAGCACAATGAACTTAGAATTTCAACAAGTAGACACTTCAATATATAAATTTCTTTTATTAATTGGTAGTATTTATAGTTTAATATTATATTGTAAAATGATCTATAAAATATTTGTATTCAATTGTATTTTATAGATAAAAAGATCTGATAAGGAAATGTCTGAAGTAACGTCGTTTATTGTGATTTGTTGTTTTGAATTGATGGGATTGGAAAATTTATATCTATTTTGGCGCATATTTTTGATAAAGAACTATCCATAATACTATCTAATCTGAAAAAATGCATGAAAAATGATTCACTTGAATGCAGTTGGCTAAGAATTAAATGAATTGGTTTTTCATTATTGGAATAGGTGTACATATTATAGCAAGTGTTATAATTCTTCAATAAGAATGAAAATCAGTGTCAAAATGCAGGAATAAACAAATAGTAATCATTAATATTCAAATATATTGTATAGTTTCATAAATAATTGACTAGTAAATTTGAATTAAATTCATTTAAAACATATTTTTTAGGTTCCAACTTTGTATACATGTGGATGAATGTAGTCATTTCATGAATATATTATACTAATAATGTACATACGATGGATGTGTACAAAATAAATGAAACATACAGGAAAGAAAATTATGCTTAAGTACATTCAGAGATATGTATTTAGAAGTTGAAGAATATTTAAACCATATTAATAGATCAATTTTGGTTTGTCGGTCATTGTTGTATCAGTTGCAGGAAATTTGTTGCGATATCATTTTTTATCCAGTAACTTGTTATTCCTAGAGACTATCTTGAAAATTATTATAATATTGCATTTGCTATGATTGCTATATTAATAAATTTAGCAATTATAGTATTATACAGAATTGGTCACTCCACGGAACAAGAGGTTATACATATTATATTATAGAATGAACATTATATAGTTGAAAATTTTTAATTTTGAAGTATTTTCTTAATATTCCATACATATTTGGAATCAATAATTAAATTATGGTTAATTTTCCATTAAATTCAAAATGTTTTATGCTAAAACATACTTATTAACACTACGATTTTCATCTTATACAAATATTACTGATGAGATATAATCATGAAAATAACAAAATTATCATACATTAAATTAAAATATAGAATAATATTATTTTAAAGTTAATTTGTTTTCAGGTAAATCGGATGAACCTTGTCTTACAACAGCGGTTCATATTGGAACGAAACCCTAGAATAAAACGTCAGGTATAATAAATATATTTACTAGAAGTGATTAGTACTAGATTTTTATAATATGGTATAATTATTTTTAAGATCAAGTTTTCATTCTACGAAGATTACAAACATTTCGTTTTGAGCTGTTCGGAATATATCACATAATTCTAAGACAACTACTTATTTTATTAAAC
>NW_020271481.1:0-6404 GCF_002803265.2 Melanaphis sacchari
GTGTTGGCCTTCGTTCAGTTGGCCTTGCTGGTGTCGCTAAATGATAGCAGGTAATGACAATACGGTGGCATTTCTTCATGCCATGCGAGGTTATATGCAATGAGGTAAAATGCATAAACCGCCACACCAGCGCATTATGCCTTTTCACCGTATCACAGCCATTTGGTTATTCGCCACCATTCGTATAAATATTATCATTATTCTTCTTGCTATTAATACACCTTTCATCTCATCGCTCAGGTAATTTAGTCTTTCCCAAACACATGTAATAAACTCGCTAGATTTCACTCTAATTTAAAAAGTTTTCCAGTGTTTATTTTTCTTATACCGGTTTAAAAATGTTTAACAAAATAATGTTTTCATTATTATTTCCTGTATTTGTAGTCGTGCTAAAGATGATATTAAACATCATTTTAATATCGTGATTTACAATCATCTATACGGACCATTGTGAATCAAATGTCTCTATTATGGCGGCGTATTCATCAATATTATTTGTGTACGCAGCTGCAATTATTAGTATCTAATGATATTATAAGCCGCATGACTAGTATACTGTGGTTTAAATATTTTTAAATTTATTTATAATATGTTCAAACTCTGGTTAAATAGGTAAGAATAACCATAGCACAGCATGCGGCGGGGTGGCCTAGTGGTAGATCAAACCTCACGGGGGTAGATAAGTCCGGGTTCGATACCCAATCAGTTATTTTGCAGTTTTTCCACGACAACGGAAATAATTTGATAAAATATGATAAGTGATAACAAATGATAACTGATTAGAATAACAGTGGTATACGTATGTCACACACGTACGCGATCGGATTTCGTGGTGGGGGCAAAACCGGTGGCGGGATGAGTGGTGGGATGAGCGGTGGCGGGTCAGGTAATATACATCACGTACGAAGCGGATCGGGCGGCGATGGAATG
Source organism: Melanaphis sacchari (assembly GCF_002803265.2). Taxonomy (NCBI): domain Eukaryota; kingdom Metazoa; phylum Arthropoda; class Insecta; order Hemiptera; family Aphididae; genus Melanaphis; species Melanaphis sacchari. The sequence goes on from NW_020271481.1 coordinate 931, forward strand.
AGGATGAGTGATGAGGGGGTGAGGGTGAGGAATGAGGTTCTTGAACTCTCTTTTTTATACTACTGATAATGAACGAGATGACGCGAATAACGAACCAAGTTCTAATACTACGTTAAACGTGCAAAATAATGGCCAGCAGAACGAACTTAATCAATGTGAAAATCGTTCAGATATTTTTAACAGTGTAGCTGGTTCGTCGTATATTAAGCTTCATACTTCTATTACAAAAAGGGAGGCAACGATTAATCCGCAGAACACTGATCAACAATGTTTTAAATGGGCCATTCTGGCTAAGCACGTGACAGGGCCAAATAAACATCGAGTAGGAGATAATTGAAGGGTCGGCGGGAATAACGTGCTATGAGTCTATCTCAATATATTTATAGAACCAGAAAATTCCCAGAATATTCTTATCGTACATAATCATTGTGTATAAACTTAGAAACCGGCGATTTGTTGATTTTGTTGATAGTTAAAACGTGCTATGTATCATTCACAGTCATTTGACACGCCACGCGACGTATTGACATTCGCGATCGTATATATACGTATTTTCTCTTATGATGGCAAGTACGAATAAAATTAATTTATCGAATAGTGATGTTAACCGTCTAGTTAGTGGACGAAAACGTACAATCAATATGGATAACTGGAAAAATGTAAAAAACAAAAATCTACGTAATAGTGGACGTGAGTATACATCACGGAGTAAAAAGATTGTACCAGCTAAAACACCTCCAAACATGGTTAGTAAGAATATTTCTATGTGATATCGTTCAATATACATAATGTTAAAAATATTTTTTGAAAAAAAACCGTCTTTTTTTAAATTTTAGCAACAAGTTTGTGACAAGAATAAATGTCCTTGGCAGCAATGTGCAATATTGACTTTAGCAAGAAAAATTGAATTATTTAACGAATTTTATAATTTAACATATGATGAACAATCAGCTCTTTTGATTTCGTTTATAAAAGTGAACAATCCTAAAAGAAGACGACAAGGAAAGACAGATGCTACATCTCGACGATTTTGTTCTTTTAAATATTATATAGATGATTCTCAGGTATGTAAGGATACTTTTTTAAATACATTTAATATAACAAGAAGACGTGTTATGACATTACAAGACAAAATGAAATCAGGTATTTTAATACCTAAGGATGGCCGTGGAAAACATAGTAATAGACCTCATGCAATTGACGCACCTGTAAAAGATTTAATTAGACAACACATAAATAGTTTACCCCGTCAACCATCACATTACAGCCGCCTCACAACAGATAACTTGCAATGTTTAAGTCCAGACTTAAATTTATGTAAACTCTATCGATCTTTTAAAAATAAATATCCTAATATAAATACCAGTCAACGTATCTATAACAATGTATTTCAATCGGAATTTAAATTACGTTTCGGCTATCCACGTTCAGATACATGCAAACAGTGTGATTTTTTTTATAATAAATTAATAGCAGCTGATACAGAGGAAGAAAGAAAAAAAATAGAAATTGATAGTATGTTGCATCATTCTAGAGCCGAGCAATCGTATGATGCCCTTAAAAAAGATACAGAGTTCGCTAGACTAAATAGCTCTACTGTAGTACTTTGTGTTGATCTACAACAAGTATTATTTTGTCCAACTCTTACACATTCTAATATGTTTTATCAGAGACAACTTTCCAATTATAATTTTGCGATTCATAATATGGGAAATAATGCAGTTTCAATGCATTTGTGGTATGAATGTATCGCTAAAAGAGGCTCATTAGAAATAGCTTCGTGTATTTTAAATTTTATCGAGTCTAATTTTAATATTCTTGAACATGGTGAAGAGAGGAAGTTGATAATATGGTCTGATAGATGCGTTGGTCAAAATAATAACTGGCGAATATTAAACATGTATTCCTATCTAGTCTCTTGTAAGTATTTTACAGAAATTCATCAAAAATTTCTTTCGACTGGCCATAGCTTTTTACCATGTGACCGTGATTTCGCTTTAATTGAAAAACAAAAAAAAACAGCAAAAGTGCTTGTACCGTCACAATGGAAATACGTTATCGCTAATGCAAGGTTAGAAAAACCATTTACTATTGTTGAAATGTCTCAAATTGATTTTAAAGACTTTTCCTCGCTAGAAAAAGATATGACAAAAAAAAAACTAAAAATAACTCAAGCAATGTGGTTAAAATTGTCAGCTGATGCTCCTATGCATGTAAGTATTCGTGAAAGTCATAATACTCTAAGACCATGGAAATCACATGAAATACGTCATAACAACTTTGGAGAGAATATTTTATCTATTAAAGACTTACCACCAGCATATCAATGTCCATTGGCCTTGACAAAAGAAAAGAAAAAAGATCTTTTAGATATGTGCAAGTATATTCCTCAAAAATATAGTGACTTTTTTAAATCATTGCCAGGATAATGTAAATTATTATTAAATTTAATATTCTTATTTTATTTATAAAGACTAGATAATAAAAACATGTGCAAATATAAGATTTAAATTTTTTAAATATGTACAAAAATGATTTAATTTAATATTGTAATTTTATTTATAAGGACTAGATAATAAAAACATGTCCAAATATAAGATTTTAATTATTTAAATATGTACAAAAATGATTTAATTAAATATTGTAATTTTATTTATAAGGACTAGATAATAAAAACATGTGCAAATATAATATTTTAATTTTTTTAAACATGTACAAAAATGATTATGTTTAAAGTTTGAAGAACGTGCTACGTGCAGTCCAAATAATATTTAAATGAAATAATATAAGTTATTTTGTTTTTACTTGATACTGAACAATTTTCAAATTGTTACATAGCACGTTATTCCCGCCGACCCTTCAATTATTACCGACATGAGAATAAATATAATTTTACAGGATTATCATACCCAACACCATGGAGTGAAGTTAAAATATTCGAAAAAAATAATCCTACAGTCTCTATAAATATTTACGGAAACAAAAAAATATCTCAGCCATCTTCTAAGTGTCCGAGTCATCACATTTTTCCATTAAAAGTCGTAGAAAATGAAAAAGCCGATCATTACGATTTAATTTTATACACCGAAGGTGAAAAAAGCCACTATGTATTGTATATATATCGAATTTTTCACGATTAATTCGTTCGCAAATAACTAAACACGACCATTCAAAATATTTTTGTAAACGATGCTTCACATAATTTGACGATCAGTCATTAAAATATAAATTAAGCGGGCGGCCAGCACTTGAACAGCATAAATTAATTTGTGGAGCACATAAGCCGATTCTACCCAAATGCCCGATGTTGGCGCAACACTTGAATTTGAAAACTGACAACATGCTCAACGACATCCGTTTACTATTTATGCTGATTTTGAAGCAATGCTAGTGAAGACTAATGAGGTGAGGAGTAAACATACGTCTGTAGTACATAACCACAAACCTATGAGTTATGGGTTTTTAGTCAAGGCGTCCAAAGACGTTCCGTTAGAGCTCATTGAGCGATTTAATATACCAGCCGCACCGGTAATTTATCGCGGAAGTAATATTCGAGAGGATGTTGCCAGACATTTTCTTGAAAATATCGTTGACGTAGGACATAAAATCGAGGAATTGTTAAAGACAAATATCCCTTTAGTTATGAGTGATGAAGATACGCGAAAATATATTACTAATAAAAATTGTAATTTTTGTAAACGTAGTTTTGACACGATTGAGAAAGTTCGCGATCATTGTCACCTGACTGGAAGATTTAGACAATCTTTATGTTCTCAATGTAATTTAAAATTAAAACAGCCCAAATTTGTACCATGTTTTTTTTTATCATGTTATTGATATGTGCACCGTTAATGCATGGCTATTGTATCGCAAACATTGCAAGCAAATTAATATAAAAAAACATTAAGCTTACTTCAATTTAAAACTGATTTAACTCACGCATTACTTTTATCTGGTAATAAAACACCAATAAGAGGGAGACCGTCTCTTAATTCAACAATTTCACCATCTACCAAGAAGAAAATGGTGTTTTCTGCTAGACCTGTTGATGATGTTAGGTATGACAAAATAGATCATTGGCAAATACCTATAGTTATTAAACAAAGGTGCAAACTGTGTATCAAAAATTATACTACCACCAAGTGCAATAAATGTAATGTATATTTGTGCTACACCAAAAATCGTATGTGTTATATGGAATTTCATAAGAAATAAGCATACTGTGATGAAAATATTGTGATCATTTTAAAATGTATGGACTAAGAAAATAAAAAAATATGTATAATAATGTTAGCACCAAAAAAGTTCCAAAAAATGTAATTGTTTTGATTATTATTTTATTTTAAAGACTATTCCTTCAGTTAATTATTAGTTTTATTTTTAAATATATTTGGACGTGTTATGTTATATTTATGTCTTTTATATAATTTTAAGATATAAGTTTATTTAATGAAGATGTGTAATAAAGATGTAGTAAGCATGTTATGTTAAAAAATTGTATTTGTTTTATACCATTTATAAAGAAATTAATTTGTGATATTATCTATGAAGGCTCTAAAGAAAGTTCCTGCAATTAATTATTTTATACCTATTTAAATATATTTTAGGCTTGAACTGTTATCTATTTTGTATAATATTAAAATAAATTTACTTTATGTTATATTTTGTTTAAATAATAAAGAATTTAAGTGAAAGTTGCAAAACATTAAATACATTTTCTAAAGTCATTATTGTATCCTTAAATTCCCAATGATAACTTTCGGCATCATGTTTTTCCTAGCTAGAAAAATTCATCAAAAATTTTGAAAAAATATTTTTCTCTTAATTTAAATGTAATTAAAAATAATTAAGCAAAAATAAAATTTTTTGTTTTAAAATTCTACTATTGGGCCTGAAAGGGTTAAAAAAGCTTTTTTTTTTGGCAAAAATTACCACTTAGTTAATAATACAACGTGGTTTAATGTAATTAACAGGAAATTTTATAATATAAAATTAAAACGGTTAATAGAGAAAATTGCATTTTATTCAAGTTATGATTTTGAAGTTATAATGCGCGAGTTGTATGATGAAGTCTACAAAATTGAATGTGATAGTGGGCATGCTTTCTGGAAGGAAAAAATTTTAAGTAAATGTATAACTAGTAAAAAGAAAGCAGTTAGTAAAAATTATTAGAATAATTTAATTTTTTCTAATATTAGAGTTAGAATGTTATAAAATAGAATTAAATTATATAAGTAATAAATACGATTTATATATTACAATAGAAACTAGAGTTAAGAAAAATATATTTTAGATTCCTAGATATCGTTTATAAATAATAGTAAAATATATATTATATCGAAAATGATCGTATGCCTTTTTTGGGTCAAGTAAATGTGAAACTTGGTAGTTTTTAGTTAAATTTTATTATAGAAGGAATTCGGATTTTAATATAATTGTAAATAATAATAGTTTGAGTTTATGAATATGTCAAA
>NW_020271482.1:0-9376 GCF_002803265.2 Melanaphis sacchari
TTTTTATCCAATGTTCAGTTTTAGGTGGTGGCATATAAGTAGGACATAAAATATCACATATGGCACAACATACGTCACTTATAATTTTTCCAATAGTTGAAGCGCCAAGACGAAAATGATAATGCAAGCGTTTAAAGTGTCTTCCAGAAGCTAAATAGCTGAAAAATAATTATATATTTTATCATACTAATTTTATTTCACATTTTTGGGCGTTTTTAGCTGTAAATACATATTTTATTTTTTACGTCATTTTTAAATTCTGAACGATGTGAAGAATATTTTGATTTTACAGAGATGTTTGTTTTTTATATGTATGTACACAATTGCTAATGAAAATAATACTTCGATTTTAAATACTTTCTTACTTGAAATGTTCACCAAATGTTTATTGGCATCATCTATACATAGTATAACTAAATTTTTTTATTTTATCTTACGATGAATAAAAAATCTTATTTGGTTAAAAAAAGTTAAGTTGAGGACAAAAATTTATATTTTAATAAAAATATTAAATGAAAAAAAAAATCTATAAAAAGAATAAAAAAGTTAGATTTTTTATTAAAATTATATATTAAATTTTTTTTTTTTTTTACCAATTCATTCATCGGAGTCGCTCAGTCTAAAATATCTATACATTAACAGTTTTTTGAGATTTTGATGCAGTCTGTCAAAACTTTAAATGCATATAAAACAATAATTAATTAAATATACATTTTCTAGTGGCAGAGTGTAAAAGTCTTCGTAATAGTTTTGCAAGAGCATTACGTGAAGAATAATCAAAAATATCCGGTTCTGCTGCTTCGAGAAAAAAAAAGTGGTATTTATTCAATGAAATGTCATTTTTGTCAAGTTTCATGTTGCAGCACAAGCAAACATTAAGTAATCTGGAAGCATCAGATGATGAAAGTAAGGCAACTGTAAGGATACTTTCAGTAAGGATACTGAAAAAAGTACAGAAAATCCAAATCTCAATGAGAGCGTAAATGAAATTGATAATGAAGGTACGAATACTACATGTTTAAATAACAGACAAGAGCTGACAAGAGTATCTTCTGAACCTGTATTTAAAAAACCAAAAAAAACTCAAATTAAAAATTCAGCTGCAGAACAAATTGCAGGGCCTATGATCGAATTTTTACGTTCAAAAACAAATAAGTCAGCTGTAGAAGATGTTGATTTATTATTTTTTTAAAGTCTTTTGCCGATTTCAAAAAATTAAATGGAAAAAACCAGCGCCAGTTTAAACAGTTTGTATTAACAACTTTAAATACATACATCGACAGCCAAGAAGCTCAAGAATCAGTAGGTAATGTCGATAATGATAAAGTATCATATGATAATACTACATCAAATGTACCAGTACAGGAATTTCAAACCTACAACTATACTTTCAGTTCACCCGAATATTCATCATCAAATAGCTCTACATACTGACAACTTATTTTAAATAATAACTAAATTATTAATACTTATCGTATAAATTTAAAAATAAATAATAAATAATACATTTTAAGTAAATAAATAAAAGAATTAAATTCTTAAAATAAAAAAAATTATAAATTGTATTGTATAAATTTGTTTTTCACTTACTTCACTTGCTTACTAAAGTTTGATTAATAAATATTTCTAGTATTATTTGAACTCACCTCAAGGTCACTAACAATTTTTCAGCAGAAGCTATACTTTGACGAAAATTTATGTCTTGTGATCGTATTGCCTCTCCAATTTCATTTAATATAAAATCAAAAGTAGTTGAACTCATGCGAGTGAAATTTTTAAATTTTAACTCATCTTTACGTAATTCAGCCAAAAAGTTAAAAATTGTATTATTTTCTGTACGTTTTTTATTTATTTCGTGCACCCAAATTTTACGTTTATGATTATTTCCATTTATTTCATTATTTAACAAAAATTGCCACAAAAGCGGGATAACATCATCTTTATCAGAACTCATATTGACGACTGGTGTATAAAACAAAAAACGAATTGGAAATTATTTTGTCTTGTTCGGTTTTGTTTTGTCAGTATGAATGAAATTTGTTCGGAACCGTTTGGAACAAAATGTTTCGACTAGCTCGGAACAGTTTTGCTCTATTAATGTGCGCCCGGCCTTAGAGTGAAATTAATGCAAATTAATGCCACAGGTATTAGGTATAGGTTAAACACAACTCAAGTCCATGTTACGACGTGTCAGTGGTCATGGTCGTATGTGTATCAATTTAACAAGTTGTTTCGTGTATAAATTATTAATAACATTGTATAATGTAGATTCACTTGCAAGAAGTCGTGTGCTTTGCTGTAGTCGTTTATTACGGTATGATATGCTGTAAACTGCAGTGAGCACGCTTGCTGGATTGTAATTTGTAGATGATTATTTCAAAATTTGGAATAATATTATAATAATATTTTATTAACTGTTGACTAACTGCTTAAAAAAACTACAACTTAGGTGTTGAACGTCGTTTTACAAAATGATCTAATCATTCTAATCACTAATCAGTAATCATAGTCATGGCTTTTAATGTTCATCGATACTGAGATAGTTTTGAGTAATACCAAAACTGCTTTATTATTAAAGTCGTCGCCAGATAGATAAGTGATTTATACCGATGTACGATATGAATAAGTAATGTTATAATAATTGTGCAGCGATTTGTTTTTGCGATTACGTTGAATAAGAAAAATAAAATTATAAAAACATAAACCTTATAATATAATTTAACCGTGGTATTGACTTAATATTCTACTAAATATAGCTAAATATAGATTATAATATTATAATGGTAAGGATATATTATAATTCATACCGTAATCAATGATAATTGATAACTCATTTTTCAGGTAAATAATATTTGTCTCACGGTTGTAGATTTGTCTTATAAATTATTAAAATAAAATATGTTAGACAAGACGTCATAATAAATATTCGTTTAATATTATGACAGTAACTTACGGTAGATGAAACACTTGTAAAAACAAAAGAAAAAACCACATATCATGACAACATTCAATATTTATTTATTCGAAAACGAAAGAACAAGGCTGTCGGTCACGTACTCACGTGTCGTCAATCATCACTTTCCTACTCGTCGCTGTCATGGCTCTTGCAGCTATTTAAAAGCTTGTGGAATCGGCTCTAGAATATTCGCGTGCGATAGCCCGCGAATATTCTAAGATGTTCTTGTAAGTTCCAACAATTATTAGTACCGTAATGATTGTCGTAAGCGATAATACGATAATATCCGTTTCTTGGGGAAAAAAACCCATTACTTTGCTAGAAATAAATGAAAAAAAAAATCCAAATACAATATACAAAAGTAGACATCCTCTGGAGTTTCTAATGTTTCTAGCTTAATTAAATGAAGAGAAATCTGAAGTCTATTGAAATAATAAAGTGGACTCGTTAACAATTCTAGTAGGTACTGAATATGATATAAAGTATAAGCCTAAATATAGGTACGTCTTATGTAATATAATAAATACAGAATAATACTTATTTATAGATATCCTACTTAATTATTAAAATATTTTAATTTCATTATTGTAATAATATTTAAATATATATGATTAAAATATTTTACAGTTATTTCAATTTTAATAACTTATTGATAGATTATTAAAAATGATAATATATTATTCCAGTATTAAACCATTAAAAATAATAAGTTCATAATATTATATTTAGTTATTTCAATAATTAGATCATAATGATAATTGATTCAGAGCAATAGTTAATTATTTGAAATTTATATTCATATAAATATTATATTCTAAATATGATATAAATATTTTAATTATAACTTCATAGTAATATCAAATTCAAAATATTATTATTCAAAATGGTTATTTAAAATCAAAAAAATATTTGGATTTGAATATTATTTTTATAACGACTAATTAATACTACTTAAATGTTTAATGCAAATTATTATTTTTTAAATGAAAACACGATATTTATAAAACATCATCATTACAAAATTGCTATCTGGGATATGTTTTATTTATTTATTTTTAAATAATAATTATAAATCATATTTACTTATGATATTAATATTTTTGCCTATTTTAGTATAAACATGCTTCAATAATGTCTAAAGTTGAAGAATCTAGAAAAAATAATCTTATGGATAAGATAAATTTACCAAAACTAAGCAAACTAAATTATTAGATACTCGCAAAACAATTTCAAAGCAAAAGATTAATTATATAGTATTAAAAAAGGTAAATTAATTAATAATAAAATTAATTCTATTAGGTAGGCAGACAATTAACTTAACCCTTTCAGTCCTGGGATTTTTTTACTAGTAGGTTAGGACTGAAAGAGTAAATTTATTTTTATAATTTTATAATGGTTTTTTTTCTTTAAAGAAATCTGTTAAGAACTAATCTTTTGGCTTTATAAATTGGTTATTATTAAGTCTCATTAATTACCTATTAAAAATATTCAAAGTTATAAAGGTAGCGTAAATAATTTCTTAAATTTACATTGCCTAGGAATAAAAGGTTGGTAAGTTAATGAAAATATTTAACTGAAGTTTAGTTAAGTTAAAAGAGCATAAGATCAATAAATTAGAAGTTAAATGTCAACAAATTATAAATTTAACTCCATAAGTTAATATTTAGTATAGAAAAAAATACTAACTTAGCTCAGTTTAAAAACAGTTACCTATTATACAAATTAATTAATATCTGAGTTACTAACCTACTTCTAACGGTTTAAAATTTAAAATTAGTATTTAAAAAATTCATTTGGGTTTTGAGTATATTATATGTAATATGTGTCCAATTGTAACGTGTGAAACTTTTCGAAAATTGATTCTGGGACTAACTCAATCAAATGATGAAAACATTCTGCCAAATAGAAAACAAATGACAAAACAGTTAACAGTGAATTACAATTCATATGTTTTAATACTAACTGATTTGTTTGAAAAACAAAATTATACTTGTACAATAGCTGATATCTGGAGTGGGAATAATAAAAGTTACATGGGTATGTATGAAGTTTATTTAAATTTTGCAATATGTAATCAAACTTGAAGTTAAATTAATTAATTTATCAAATTTACTATATATTTTAAATAGGTAATTATGATTTATTATCAGTTGTTTTTCATGATATTCTGTGATATCTATCAGAATTCAACAAAAATATTTTAGACTTTAATTTAAATTTATTTATTTTGGTAGAAATGAAAAGCTGTAATTAATGTTTTTATTTTTATTTTTAGAAATGACTTGTTATTTTATTGATTCTGAGACATATCAACATAAATCGTATGTCTTGGGCTGGAAAAGAATCAAAGGAAGTGACAACTACTTAAATATTGCTGAAGTCATGACAGAAATAACCCAAAATGATGAAATCCATTATTCAAAAATTACTCATACTGTGACTGATAATGCCACTAATTTTGGAAAGTCTCTTAAAACATTTTCAATAAGCTCATCGTCTCAATCAACTTCAGAAGTAGGCGACTTAAATGAAAATAATTCAGATTCTAATAGTTTTGATTTAGAAGTAGATAGTTTTGAAAGAATAGACATAGAGAAGCTTTTTATTAACTTAGAGCAAGACCAACATGGTTTACAAAATACAGATGAATCTTTTTGACTTTTATTTACCACAGCATTTAAAATGTTTTACGTACACATTAAATTTAATTGCAATCACAAACTAGATACTAACTATTTTACATCTTTCTGAAATAACTTTTAAAAAATTGTATAGTTTTTTGAATTTAATTAGTAAAAGCAGTGTTGCTTCCAACAAAGTGTTTGAAATGTATAGTTATAAATTTCCGGTTCCAGTAATAACACGCTGGAATTCTTTTTATGATGCTTCGCTAAAAATTTTAAAACATAAATCACAAATAATTAAGTTATTTGATGCTTTAAATTTAACCAAATTAAAATTAAATGATTGGGTATTTTTAGAAGAGTATTGTAAAACCATGGAATCCTTAGTTATACCATTAGACAAATTACAAGGTGAAAATAGGAGTTTTTTGGGTTATGTAGCACCAACTATTTAAGTATTAAGGAGATTATTAATAGCATTTACAAATTTGAAACATTGTATACCATTAAGTCTTGCAATTATAAAAGCCTTAACAATTAGATTTAGTTATTTATTTGATTTAAGTAATCCGAAAAGTAAAATATTCATTATTTCTTTCATAAGCCATCCTAAATTCAAACTCAGTTGGGTACCAGTTAGATTTTTGAATATTTGTAAAACCCTTTTTCTAAATGAATCCAATGTGTTATTATTATTATCATAATATAAATATAGTATAGTAAAAAAATATGTTTTTTTTGTGTAAGCAACTTATATAAGTGAAATCAGCTAATGATATTAAGGCAAATTGTGCTGAGACAACATTCTTATTTTCATTATTAAACAAGACTTTACACTGTAGGTGCAAAGATCTGACATTAAAAGGCAAAGGCTATTAGATATTGAAAAAATTGTTTATGTTTATTTAAATTAATAAGCTAATTGTTTTAGGTTTCCAACCAAACATTTGTATTAAATTTCTTGTAATTTTTCATCATTCTCTAACCTTTTAAGCTGATAAATTAGGCAAGGTATATGTTAAAAGTTAAAAATTGATAGATTTAGACTTAAATTAATAAAGTGTATTACTTTTATTGATTTGTTTAAGTAAATTAGTAATCTATTAAAAAGTATAAATTTAAATTGAATCCTAAGATAAAAACTGAAGTTATTATGTCGAAAAATAGTCAAATGTTACCTACTTAATAATTCATTGCCTTTTATTTGTTTTTGTTACAATATCAATATTCTTTAGTATTTAATAATTTTAATATTTGTAATAATCAATGAAAAACAAAAAAATAATAAGGGAAATTGTTAAGATTGAACTTAACCATAATTTACAATAAAATTAATATTGATATAACAATCAGTTTTTTTAATATTTTAATTAAATACATAAAAATGGTACTTCCTAATTTTTTTGCAGATAAAAAAAGTTATAAGTTAATAAAATAAGTAATGTTTTAATTTTAATTTTTTAATTTTTAAACTCCTGCTTGTATATTGGTTTTTCAGTTTACTAAAAATATGATATTCTTACATCATATAATTTAGCATAACCAAACTATTTTTGGTTTAGTAGATGAACCATTACAATCTCTTCTCTACAAGATAACTGTTTGTTATAGTAATTATTTTAATAAAAGAAAAAAAATAATTTGCAAGAATATCTATCATTGTGTTGTATTTAATTACATTTCATATAATCAATTTTGAATAATCAATGTATTGTTAAATATTTATATTATTAATGTTTTATAAAAAAAATTTATGTATGATTAACTAATCAAATATTTTTATGATTTTGTACGTACTCACTAAAATTATGCCATCATCTGATAAAGTATATATTATAACACATGTTGATTTATAGTTTAATTTTATGTTACACCCTTAAAGTAATGTTTAATTTTTAGCTATTTTAGTGTATTATTAATAATTTAATTACAAACAAATTTAACCACTTAGGACCAACTATATATATATTTTTTTTTTTATGCAGGACATTATAGTTTATCTAAAAAGTTAAAACACTGAACTATATAATAACGGTTACACAAAACTGATGTAAAAATGTTATTCATTTATTTATTTTAAAGAAAACAAGGGTAATAGTAAAATACTTCTTCGTCTATTTAGATATTTGACACTACTCAATGTGAGCTAAGTCATGTGGTCTGTCTGATTCTTACATGTTTTTGGAACACTTTGATCAAAATAAGATAGTTATATCTAGTATTTTAAAATTTTATTAAAATATTTTATGTCTAAACAGTATTTTTAGGTACTTGTTATGTTAATGTTCAGTTTAAAACCTGACACAAACTTATAAACAAGTAAAAATAAGGTGAACAATCTCAAAAATGAATACATACAATATTTAACAGATCTTGAGGGTTCGTTGTTTAAATGAAAAAAAAGTTTCAATGTTTTTGAACAATAAAGATTTTAAAATTTTTCATTATTATATTTTATTTACCTATCCTTTTTTTTATATTTTAAAATACATATATATTACACATTTTTTTGAGATTAACTTGTAAAAGTATGATAACTTTGAACCAATTAAGATAAATAATGTGAATATAATCATTAACAGAAATTATATTATTGTTTAAAATCAATGACGATTAGTACTATGCTAATTACTTTGATTGAGCATTACATAGTTACCATTTATTACCAATATGCTTAATTTAGTATCATAAACACATAAAAAAATTTAAAAATTACAGAATCAATCAGATCAAAGCAGTCAACTGGATAAAAATTAACACATACTTGAGATATTTATCTGGATGACGTACAATATTATTAAATTATAATTAATAAATATAGAAGGTAAATTAAAATGTATTTTATTATTTCTAGTGGTTAAACATAAATTATGCATAAACTCGAATGTTAACTTAAAACTATGTATCCACAATAAAATAATATTTATGCTTAAATGAATATGAGTAACACAGACATTTTAAAATAAATTATCAATATATTATACAATTAGCTAATTATAAACAAAATCAATATTAGAACACCTAAGTAACTAAAATATAAATATAAATAATTTAATATGCATTTTCTTATTAATATGTTAGTGATATCACAAGTGTAGCACCAAATTTCAATGATATATGATATAATCGATTGCGTGTTTAAAATTTATTATTATAAATAATTCAATAATTTTCCAACATTTTTGTCAAATCCAGAAATAAACAACAAACCATCACGACTAAGATCTACTTCGTTCTTATGCTTTCCGTTTAGACAACAAACGATAATCCTAAAAATAATTGATTACAAATTGATGAAAGTAATTTATCATAAATCAAGAAGTTATAATAATATTCTTGATTTTTAACAATTTTATTTTTAAAGTTATATAATTGCAATTATGGCGGTGCAGTTTTACAAAAGAGTATAAAACTAATGTTTCATTGTTATCAGATAAATAAAAACGAGTGGTTTTTCGACCAGGATGGTGTTTTGTATACTTAATTATCCTAACATAGATATATATAAACAAAACATGAACAATATTCAAAACACATTGCAAAAACTAAATACTTTTATTTCCAAAATATGCATTTGCATAATTAAAATCATAAGATTTTGACTGAAAGACTCAATGATCATTAATAAAGCATGAAAATGTATTTAAAACATAAGTATGAGTATTTGACCAATGCGTTATGATATCCCAATACTTGACAATTTTATGTATAGGCTTAAAGGAATCTCTAAGCGAATAGTAGAAAAACTATTTTGAGTGTCTACAAACATAAGCACATGTACCGGACCAGCATACCA
>NW_020271483.1:0-10315 GCF_002803265.2 Melanaphis sacchari
TGTGGAAGTATTTGAAACTCGTCATTTCAACCTTTTTTGAGATCATTCCCAGATAGCAAAAATATATTTTATTAAGATTTAAAAAATATTATTTTTGTGATGATATGATTTAATAAATGTTTTTTTTCTTCAATTTTTTGATTAAAATAATATTTAAAAAATATTTATTAAATGTCAGTTGGCCACGAGATTATCGTTTATATGATATTTTAAAAATAATGTAAATAAAATGTTATTTTTATAATATTATAATATTATTTTTCTTTTATTATTATCATAATATTCTCATTATATGATTATTTAAATATTTTAAATATATTTATAAATTTATAAATATGTTTACCTAGACTAATTAATTTATAACATAACTTATAGGATAATTATTACTTACAGGTATATAAATAATATATTATACATAGATATGTATTTATATCTAGTTACATAATATAATTATCTATATTCTATATGACTACCAAGACACAGATATGTATAACAGATAATAGATATACAGTATCCCCTTTTTTTTTATTTGTCAAGTACATAAATAATTATTTACTAAAAAATGTTTACAAATTATTTGATAAAGCAAATGAAATGTTTTATTTTTATTAATAATTGTACAATTAATTAAACATTAAGGTTGATTTAGACGGAATTTGGCGCCAGCAATAAAAATTTTCATCGGTGTTTCAACATCAATTGTATTGCAATGTTGAAACTTTCCAATTTTATTTATTGACTCTGAAACATTCAAATATAATAAGCTATAAACTGAAAAAATGTATTTGGTTAATTTATACATAGGTATATTGGTATCATAGGATAAAATAAACTTTGAGAATAAATTGAATAGGTATAAAAGAATATTATGTTATCACTTATCATCTTTCTTACCGAATATTAAGGAACATGTGGCCAAGACCGAGAACACCTTTTTCTTTTTTTGTCCTTTATAACTAAATTCCTTTAGTAATTCATCAGTAAAAATAAATCTCAACATTGTTCTAACTGTACCTCCTATGTTGTTGCGAGCTAACCGTGACAATTCTTCTACCTGTAAATTGTAATCATATTTTAATTTGTTCGTTTAGTTGACTTTCAAATTGTTATTATTATTATTTTTTTACCTGGATACAATTCAATTATTTATAAGTAGGTACATCTGTATAGAACAAAATTAATAACTCCCCAAAAAATTATAAAGATAGCTCATACAAAATCCCAGTAAGTTACTTTGGTAAAAAGATTTAGAGACCTCTTTAAATACAAGCTCTTTGGCTTATTTGGGGTCTTATTTAATTACCTACATATTAGTTATTACTCATTATTATTACAATAAACAACTCTAACCATTTTCTTTTTTATCTGAATATCAATTAATTTTTCTTCAAATATTGAAAGATCCTCTTCTGTTTTCAACGGTAAATTACAAAGTATGTGCTGTAATACATGATCAATGCCTTGCAATGTTGTTTCGTGAAGTTCAATTATATTTGTTTTATTTGCCATACATTTTTCAATATTTTCTATTCTTTCGGTCATAGACTTTATTTCATACCATGTGTTTAATGTGGTTCTATTTATCTTATTCAGTATGTCTGTTAACAAATAATGATTTAAAATATTATGCATTTGATTTTTAGATAATAGTTAGTGGTGTAGTTTCAGTTTTCAGTTGTATGGGGGAGGGGGGGGGGCAAACGTTTTGGCCAGCTCAAATGGGTAACTCAGATTGACTGCCACGAGACCCGTATATGAGTCACATAATGTTTGCTATCCAGTTTTTGAGAAAAAATTGATTTTATTATAATCGTTGAAATGTTGCTGATGAAGAATTGATTGCAAAAACAATAAAAACTTGACCCCCTCCGTGTGTCACTAATGTTTCACAAATTACATTTTGTGATGCACAGGAACAAAATGAAAATCAGGCGTGACCCATATATGTGTTACATAAACAATTTGGCAAGTATGTCCAAATTGTCATGACAGTCAATCTGTTAAAAAAAAAAAAACAGGTCTATATAATATTTTTTTAGGTTTGAGGCTTCAACTGCTATGGTTATTAGCCTTTGGTACTGTAGGGGAGAGAACTTTTGGTTTGACACGTGTGATTTGGCAGATTTTTAGGCATCTGCCATGCCCGGGTGGGGGATGGCAGTACTTCTCTCCGGGCACCGTGACTTGCCCGAAGAAAAGTTCCGCCCGCGGCCGGATTTGAACCGGCGCCGGTGTGCATCGCAACCGACGCCTTAGTCCGCTCGGCCACTCCGTCCCCTATATAATATTATATATTACAAAATTTATCATTGTGACAATAATTTCATAGTAAACAATAAAATAGGCATGTTTTTGTGCTAATAAAACATAATAATCATTAATTGGAAACATCTGGGAACGGCTGCTTTGAAAATTAGACAGGAGCAAATGCCCACCTTGCCACCAAGTGACGCCACTGAATGGTTATTAAATTAATTACTTAACTGTAAATTTCATACTATACATACCTAATGCCGTTTTATCAGCTGTAGCACTGGTCCTGGAAACTTTGAAAGGCGATGTGGATGTATAAATAACTTCTTGTGTATAATCTTGTGCATCTGAAAAAAAATTGACATAATTATTAGAAGTTTTTTAATTTTTATAAATTATCTTTATAGTAGTATAATTATAATTTATATGCATACTAAGTACTTTGGCAGCTGGATTAACCGCATATCTACTATGATTTTTATTAAATTACCACTCCTACCTCAAATATTTTATAATTTAAATACTTTTTACTATAATCGTAGCCACCCACTTTATTAACTAGCTAACAAAATCATTTGCAAATATAATGTAGCAGATATTTTATAAAACAATTGTTCATACAATACAAATCATACTATGTCAACTAATATTATTTTATTTTTATTGCTTGCTTACTAGTTCAAGTTTTGTCTGTTTTATGAGAAATTGTTTTAATTCTTGAGCTATTTTCACTAACTTGATTGTTTATAAATGCCCACCTTGTCACAACCCTGCCCCCAAATGACTCCACTAAATGGTTATTAAAATAATTACTTAACTGTAAATTTCATACTATACATACCTAATGCCATGTTATCAGCTGTAGCACTGGTCTTGGAAACTTTAAAAGGCGACGAGGATGTATAAATAACTTCATGTACATCATCTTGTGCATCTGAAAAATGGATAATTGACATAATTATTAGAAGTTTTTTTAATTTTTAAAAATCATCTAGGTATATAAAAGTATTATTATATACATACTAAGTACTTCGGCAGCTGGTATTAACTCTGGGCTCAAAGATAGCTCATCAAAAAAATCTAATTGTCTTTTAACTGATCTGTTGCCCGATAATACTTTGTTCCTAGACGGTGGAGTATCTATAAAGAACAACAATTATAAATAAATAGTTTACTCATTAAAAATAAAAAATAAAGTAATAGAATGTTGATTTTGTTAAAATAATAATAATAAGATGTTTAAAATTTAACCAAGTATGTAGTATATAATTATGATAAAATCATATTATGATTTTTTACCAATTCAAAAAAATCTACAATTTAAAATCTAAACTATGCTGTTGCTATATATTAAACATATCTAATCTATATATACAACTATGTGTAAGAAATAAAGACAGCTGATTTCACTGTTGTGTCCTACATTCCTACTATGTGGGGCTATAAACATACCTACTAAATAATACATGCGCAGTGTACTGATTATAATTTTTATACCAATATGTATGTTATATGGTTTATTGAACTCATTGTCACAATTACTATTCTCTTCTATTTCCCCACATGACCCTTAGAATCAAACTGTAATTTTAAATAAATACCTACTATTCTAATGGGTAGGTATATATTATATTTATATTTTTCACAATTACCTAGACTTTTAATGGAATCTGGACTCCATGCTGGTTTTTTAATAGCTTTATTGTTTTGAATTTTTGCCATTTTATTAAATTCTTTTTTTGTTGCCTTCTTTAGCCTAGTTCTGATTTCATCATCTGTTTCATATGACGAAGATGAAACGTTCGAAGTATTTTCAGACTTTTTTGCTCGGACCTTAGCCTGAAAATAATCATCTGAAAAATATAAAAATATTTTATTAACATAATAGACAATAGCAATAATATGTATTATTTAGTATTATTGTATATTATAATATTACCTAAGTCCTTGCACATTTTTTTTTTAATTGATAAATACTCAAAATCATATTTATTTGGTACTAATCTTTGTTTTATAAAGTGATTTGCGTTTTTTTTTGGCCAAGCAGATTTATTTTCTTTGACCCAAAATGATGGCACAACTGCAACTCCATTGTCATCAGAAAAATTGACAACTGACCACATATTTTACTGAAATATAGTAAATATTAAAATAATAAAACTGCCACACTTTAAATAATTTTTAATTCATTCAATATATTGTTTAAATAGTTATTAATAAATGAATATACCTATGTACTATAACTTTAATTAACATTAAAACCAATTATTGATAAATATAACTAACAATCTTTATACTTGATTACTAAAAACAATCGTTAAATATAAAATATTAATAACTAACTATTAACTATATACTATACTTATACTATTAACTATGCATTACAAGAACTATGAATTAATGGTAAAGCTATTAACACATTACTGTCAGAATGAATTAAAATCATTTTTTTTTTAATCTCATTTATAGGATAGCAGTAGAGCTCATGACTTAATGTATTAACATTATAAATATCTAATTCTGAAGATTTAATCGGTTTATCAAATAAAATGTCTTTGTTTTGAAATTGTTTACAAATTAAAAATATTGCATCATTTTTATCTTTAACTATATTGAACACTTTAATTATGTCACCGTTACATGTTAAAAGACAACTATCAGCTTCTGTATTTAATTTAATAGTAAATGTTTTCATTTTTAAGGTAGTATACTGCGATCCTTGTATATTTTTTATTAATGGTCCACGTTTATGAAATCCAGAAAAATTGAACACAGGTATTTCTTTTTGAGAATCTAATTTCAATAAACTTATTTCGTTACTTCTTTTAACAACTTGTATAAGTGGCTTGTCTGGCTTGCGTAACATGTTCTTTAGAGTACTCATGTAATTCTCGAATGGAAATGTAGAACAATTGTCTAATGGACCAAATTTAATATAGTCATCACATATATGCGTTAATCCATGGACGTTGTGGGATATAAGGTGCCGACCATACAAAATTTCAAAGGTTTTAACAAAATTATCCAACAGTTTCTTTGCAATATTAATATATTGTGCATAGTCAGGACTCAATAATATTGTCATTGCTAAACTTAAATCAAAAAAGTGTTTCCAGTGTTCCTTTAATACAACAGACTTGATAGCAGAAGAACCCAAATACAATAAAAATGTACGAAATTCAGTAGCTTTCCAGTTTTTAATATGAGCTAAACTTCTTGGTTTTCTATTGATTTCGCAAGGTATACTGACTCTTAGACTTATCAGTATTGTAGATATTTGTTCTATTTTCCAAGATGGATAACGTATAGGCACAGGGCCTTTAATCCATAAATACATAATTTTTCTAACCACACCAAGGCAGACTAAATGTTGATAATCCAATGAAAAATCTGTAACAGTGTTAAAATATGGTACTGTAGTTAATATAGAAGTATTTCCAGTATGATATTCCTCATCAAACTGAGAAATATAATTCTGATGAGTTCTCTTGGATGGTCGATTATCTGGTGTTGTATATGGAAAACACATTCTATTCAATAAGTGTTCTCCTTCTTGCTCACATCTTGAACAAGAAGAGAATCCAGCATGTCCTTTAGTTTTTAATATGAATGATTTAGCCGGAGCGTCACAGCATAACACATCCAACATAACTTTAAAGTTTTTTCCATTAATTTCAATACCGTTGTTATCTAGAAAATTTATTTCTTCTACAAAATACTTCAGGAATGTATTGCTGTCCAAGGGTTTTTTATTTCCACAGTAAATCCCTACTGGAAACACGTTACTTCTATTTGGCTGTATATAAGCAAGTATTGGCCAAAATTCTTCAGCAGTTGATTTAAATAAAGGCAAACCATCTATTCCTGCTACAATATGGATCACTGAAGCATTATTTTTTAAATTTAATGGAATATTTTCTTTGATAGCATTAGCTAAGCCAAAATGATAATAGTTTCCAGGTTCTACAGAGTGAATATTTAAGATGTTGATTGGTTTGGTCTGTAAGATTGTTCTTGAATCTTTAGGCAAATTTTCAAAACAAGCGTGTTGCCTTAAAATACCTAATAAGCCATTAAGAGCATTTTGAGATATTTTGAAGTTAACGGCCCATTCAGCAACTAATGACACAAAAAATGATGTTTTACCATACTTATTTGAATTAGAACAATTATCTTCATCTGATGAAGACTCAATAACACCAACATCTGATAGTGTGTCACCCGACTCGGTCACTAAATTGTGATCAACTGATTTATTCGGGGATTTATTAATACTTCTCTGTGAAGGCGCAACACATACATTGTCCACAGATTTAACATTAGTAACCAAATTTGATACTGGAATAATGTTAATTCCTGTTGAATGAGCTGTCAAAGATACATTTTTGTCAATTGTAGAAGGTGATAAAGGTATAGATGTGTTTTTGAGTTCTTCATTGACTCTTCTTCTCTTAGAACGCATACTAAGGTTCGACTTCTTTTGATAAGACATTATTGCTACTTATACAATAGTAGGTACCTACAAGATCAGGCATATATACAGTATATTAAAATACAAATATGGAAGTACCTAGGTAAAATTCTTATTAAATACCTATGCTATTTACCTAACATTTAGTGTTAATAAGTATGATGTCTACCTATAAGACAATAAGCATCCAATTTTTTTAGATAGGTACAAGTCTATTGGCTTGTCTTTATTATTGTATAAGTATGGGTAAAAATCATACTTGATAAGTTTCAAAATTTGGAATACCTAATTAAAAATAAATAAATAGGTAATGCTAAAGTAACTGCTCAATTATTTTTATTAAGTATCAGATTATTGGTTGTGGCTTACACTCATATAAATAAAGTTCTTAACTCTAATAACACAGAGACACTGTTCTCACACATGGGTTTTTAATTCTTAAAAGCTTAGGTACTGTTAGTATTTATTATGTTATATTATAGTTATTATTATGTGCTGTTATGATTTTTGAAGATGGAAACTTTCAAAGAAACTTCATCATTAATTAATGAGATAGGTACCCAGAGATGTACCTGTATACCTATTACAATATGGTATTCAATACTACATTATCCAAAAATGTAATAAAAGCATAGTACTTATGTGTCAATTCAATATGAAAACAAGAATAATTGTACCTACCTACATAAAAATAAACTAAATCATAATAAATATACCTAATATAGTTTAACATTATTGTATGATTTGAGACTTTAATTATGTCACCGTAACAATATGTTAAAAGACAACTATCAGCTTCTGTATTTAATTTAGTTGGTTTCAGATTATAAGTATTTTATTTCATTATCTAAGTCATAATATATTGTTTTATCAGTTAGTTTTATACTCGGTTTTATAGCATTTTGGAGTTGATTTAGGTTTAATTTTAGATTTATAAAATAATTGTTTTCATGTGGGTTTGTTGGCAAATCAATTTCAACTTAACTATTTGATTGTGACTTTTATCAGGTAACATTAAAGAAGAACAAACATCATAATTATTAATTAACTACCATCACTGATATTATTAAACGGTAATGCCTCTTTAACCCTTTTTCGTTTTGTTTGACAACTTAATAGGTACTTAGATTGGTTTGTTTTCGAGATGACATTTTTTCTAAATAAGGAAAACATTAAGTCACACAATGAATACGAGTGTAGCAACCTCTAAATATAACATTTATAAACAAATTATGTATAATTTAAATCAATATTAGGTATCTATATTATTGATATTATACAATAAATACTATAAATTCTGTGTAAAATATAAAAAAACATTGTACATATTTATAAAACAATTGCAGATTACCTATTATTTATTAATATAATATGCAATTCTGTATGTAATATATTTAAATACCTTGTAATAACTATAGGGTTGACTTATGGTAAAATATGTTATATTAAAAGTATTGTGAGTATATTTACATCTAAATAACCTATTAAATATAAAATAACTATACAAAACTTAAAACCTTGATCACTTACCTATAAGAATCGAAGGACAGCAATCCCACAATGTGCACAAATATTTAATAAATATAAATTATAATATTGATAGACACGGCGAATAGCTTTAGATCAATACGTAATTAAACATTAAACATTTAAACGTTAAACTACGAAAGTTGAAAACTTAAAAAAAAATGATTTTTTGATCATGGAAACAAAATATTATAGGTATTGCTTTGTAATTTTCAAGCTGCCGTCGCCCATCGCGCGTCGCTGCCGATAATGAACGATTACTATTTTAGTTACTCATTGAATCTATGGCAGTTGGCAGTATCTGCAGTATGGCTTATCACGTATTTCGACGACAATACCATGAATTAGGAAAATCCGCACTGTTGAAGTGTTATCGTCATTATAATATCTATAAATATCCTAATAATTATTATCGATAATAATCTACGTTTATAATAATATCATTATGTTATTATTATAATATTTAGTGATGGCCGATGGGTGGTGACGAATAATAATGTAAAATAATATGAATATTTAAAATTTGAATTAGGTATTTAATAATAGGTATAATTAAAAAAAAAGCAAGTGCCTACGCTTACAACTACTTCAACAGTGAAATACTCATGAGTCATGACTCATGACTATTATAGTCATAATGTTATTACTTATTAACTAATATTTAGTAATGAAAAAAAGCATGGGAAGTATGGAATTACTGATACCACAATAATCATTGATAGACCCTTATTTCTAACCGCTACATTAGGACCGAACCGCGTAAGCATTGTACCTAGGTATCTCATATTTCAAAAACAATAAAAATATATAATAATTGTGGACGACATACACGCATAATGTTCTCTAACTCTCAGTGTGATAAGTGAATAACAGAACATTAATCTACAACAAGATACAACGATTTCGATCGCTACCTAATTATTATATTTTCTACAGATCTTCAGACAAAAATTTAGAAATGTATAGGTATAGGTATAGGTATAGGTATATAGGTATACCTATATACCTATACCTATACCTATATATAGGTATAGGTATAGGTATATATATATATATATATTATACCTATATATATATAGGTATAGGTATAGGTCCTATCCATATTAAAAATATTAGTATTAATGTATAATTTATTCACTTATAATGTATTAATATTAATTTTTATATGCTATCTTTCCTATCAATTTAGTTATAAAATATAAGTTTCAATTTAGTGTAACAATTTAATGGCCGATGTAATAATTATGTTTAATTTCTTGTAACCAATGGCCCTAGTTGTCGCAGCAGTTATAAAAAAAAAAAACTGAGGGAATAATTATTGAATAATGAATATAATAGGTAAAACGCTTAGAAATTCTAGTAATATTATACCAAATAAACGTTTTAACATAATAATTAAATAATATATATTATAGCTGACCACTAGTGACCAGTTAGACAAACAGCCTGAAAATAAATATAAGACATTATGATAATTATTATTAAACAAAAATATTATTTATATAATAAGTATTACATAATTATTATATGGAGGTAGCCAATATCCATTTTAATATGCTGACATGTTGTACAAATTATTTGAACAGTTCATTGTTTAATACTTCAATAACACTTGAATAAACTCATTTTTTGGACATTATATATTTTTATATTAATTTATGTAATTTTTTTTTTTGATAACAAAATAATCATATGTTCAAAATATTATTTTATTATTTCGATTATAATGTCATAGCCATATCATATTCAAAATATCATTAAAACAATGCATTATTAACATTATGATAATAATATATTCAAAATAATATAATATAATTTCGTTTATGACATTCTATTAATATTATTTGTATAATATTATTGGCAAAATAATTATTTTACATTATATTAATGTTATACAAATAATATTATTTTGCAAAATATTTATTTTACATTATAGTAATATATTTTTTTAAATAATATTTTTCTGATGAAAATATGATATTAATAAAACATTATCATTACGAAAATGCTATCTGGGTTATTATTGATATAAGTATATTACAGGTATAATAAAATATATTATAA